>NC_056736.1:745058281-745330781 GCF_019279795.1 Protopterus annectens
GGGGGCACAGTCCCCCACATAGGGGGTGCAGGGGGCCTTGCCTCCTGCTTATGTGTGTATGAGCTGTGTATGTGTACAGTTGTGTTTTTTTATGTTGTGATGTGAGTGTTGTGGTGCATGTGTGGTATAGTGTGTGCGTTTTTTTCGGTGTTGTGAATTTCACGTTTTTTTTGTGTCGGTGTTTTGTGGATTCGGTTTTATAGTCTCGAGATAATGAAATTTGATATTTCAGTATTTCAAGGTTATAAAGTGAATCCATATATACATATGGACACACACACACACACACACACACACACACACACACACACATATATATATATATATATACATATATATATATATATATATATATATATATATATATATATATATATATATATATATATATCAGAAGAGAGAAACAGGGAAACATTGCATATATGCAAACTGTACATGTAGGTAACTTTTTTTTTCCACCTATGATTATGTGTGGAACTTGACCTCGTATTAAGCTAGAAACATAACTGATATTTTGGAAGCATAACTGATATTTTGGTGATATTGATGGGTAACAGGACTATAGGTGGGGAATTTGTTGGATGAACCCTCAGACTTTAGATCAGTGACTGGGGTTAGAGAAAAAAACATCTAAAATGAAAGGATAACAAACCAAGTCTGGGTCAGAGGGTGGATTAGACTCTTGGTTAAGCAGGATTTACATCTTACCTGCTAGAATGGAAATGAGCAGGTTAGATGTCCCAATGAGTCCTGGCCTTTTACCAGAAATCAACATTTTTGTGTTTTATTTACTCAGAGTTACTGCATACTATTGTTCCTCAAGTACACATTCAACTCATGATTTAAGAGATCATTTCATCTTTTTACAGAATACATGTGGTACTCTTTGTAATAGTTTGATTGGAGGACCATGATTTTATACTAACAGATGAAAATGACAATGACTGCTCAGCATAAACATTTTGTAAAGGAAACTACAGACCAAAAACTCTAGAAAGACTAACTCAGTGGAACCTTAACATGGTTACAGTGTAATTATTATATAAAACAAATCGCACTTTCATACATGATACAGATATGTAAACTTTTAATTAAAAGTACATTGTTATTACTCACTGTTTATATGGTGATAATGCGCACATCAGACATTTACACTGTATCGTTTATTGGAGGCATAAATGATTTGCAAACATGTTGCCAGCTCTCTGGAAGTGGCCCAGTCCCAGTCAGAACTTCAGCTGTAGTCTGTGCTTTTCATGCAGAAAACTCTAAATGTATTTAAAATAGTTTTCTGGCAGCTCTCATATCCATTAGATAGCTTGCTAGATAGCTGTGATTTCTACTACAACCTTCCCTTAACATGCGCAGACATGTCCATTTTGGGTTAGTTAAGGTTTGTCAGCCAGGCACCACTGATCTGAGGCCTGACTGTCATTATGCAAGGATACCAGATTACCCTAAGGGGTTGTGGCCACAAAAAGGCCAGAAGTTTTAACATTTGTTGCAAACTATACTTGTGGGTGACACAGTAACACACGTGCATGTCTCCCCTCCATGTTCATTCTCTTCCATATTTTTGTAGTTAGCTCAGCACCAAATATACCCTGTGCCTGCCTCAGTAACAAAATATGAGGATAAATGGCAGTATGTTGCTTCACCCCAGTCACTCCTGCAGGGATTGTTTCAGGTGTACACATGAAAAGCTACTTACTGTAAGTTTGAGGTAGCAGTAAGGCTACTTACTGTAACTTTGAGGTAGCAGTAAGGCTACTTACTGTAACTTTGAGGTAGCAGTAAGGCTACTTACTGTAACTTTGAGGTAGCAGTAAGGCTACTTACTGTAAGTTTGAGGTAGCAGTAAGGCTACTTACTGTAAGTTTGAGGTAGCAGTAAGGCTACTTACTGTAACTTTGAGGTAGCAGTAAGGCTACTTACTGTAACTTTGAGGTAGCAGTAAGGCTACTTACTGTAACTTTGAGGTAGCAGTAAGGCTACTTACTGTAACTTTGAGGTAGCAGTAAGGCTACTTACTGTAACTTTGAGGTAGCAGTAAGGCTACTTACTGTAACTTTCAGGTAGCAGTAAGGCTACTTACTGTAACTTTGAGGTAGCAGTAAGGCTACTTACTGTAACTTTGAGGTAGCAGTAAGGCTACTTACTGTAACTTTGAGGTAGCAGTAAGGCTACTTACTGTAACTTTGATGTAGCAGTAAGCTTTCCACAAGGCACCGATTAACAGAAGCTTCCTTAATGTATGGTTTGACAGACACTGTTCAAAAAAGATCACACAGCATCTTACCTGTCATTAAATGATGGAGTAGCAATGCTTCTTTGATCAAATCGTACGTAACCAACTCGGCACAGTTCACTATGGCATTCCGGGTGATGTTTGGCATTGTTCCTAGGGGAGGAGAGTAAATATCCATGTTAGTCTTCACAATACTGGATTGCATAGTATGAATGTGCAGGCGCGCGAGCGTGTGTGTGTGTGTGTGTGTGTGTGTGTGTGTGTGTGTGTGTGTGTGTGTGTATATATATATATATATATATATATATATATATATATATATATATATGTGTGTGTGTGTGTGTGTGTGTGTGTGTGTGTGTGTGTGTGTGTGTGTGTGTGTGTGTGTGTGTGTGTGTGTGTGTGTGTACATACAGAAATTATTTTAAGTGCCTGGGACAACTATCAATCAGATGTACTTCAGTTTTACTTTGTTCTGAGTGTTGGTGTTTCATCTCTTTCTTGCCTTGTCTTTTTCTAATAGATTCCAATCCTCATAACCAGCTTTAGGATGGTTTCTGAAAGGAAAGCAATAAAATGCAGTTCTGACTTTACAATAAGCATTTGATTAATTACATAAACATATCTATCAGGGGGTAACGCTCGATGCTCACACAGTATTTCATACAGGGGTATGTGACATATCTATCAGGGGTAAAGCTCAATGCTCACACAGTATCTCATACAGGGGTATGTGACATATCTATCAGGGGGTAACGCTCAATGCTCACACAGTATCTCATACAGGGGTATGTGACATATCTATCAGTAACGCCGATGCTCACACAGTATCTCATACAGGGTATGTGACATATCTATCAGGGTAACGCCGATGCTCACACAGTATCTCATACAGAGGTATGTGACATATCTATCAGGGGGTAACGCTCGATGCTCACACAGTATCTCATACAGGGGTATGTGACATATCTATCAGGGGGTAACGCTCGATGCTCACACAGTATCTCATACAGGGGTATGTGACATATCTATCAGGGGGTAACGCTCGATGCTCACACAGTATCTCATACAGGGGTATGTGACATATCTATCAGGGGGTAGCGCTCGATGCTCATACAGTATCTCATACAGGGGTATGTGACATATCTATCAGGGGGTAACGCTCGATGCTCACACAGTATCTCATACAGGGGTATGTGCCCCTACATTCTTATAGCCAAATTAATTACCACTAAAAACATTGTACTGTGAAGGTGAGAACCCACCCCACTTTGAACAGATCGGTTCATAACATATGAAATGTTGACAAAAAATTAAAGGAATCAAGATATGAACACATCACTTTTGACAATATGTTTGTCTCCATAGCCTTAAACCTACCTACCCTCTTTGCCAAAACATATTAAGTATTCCCCAGTTATTTGCCTCCCTTCTTATAGCAAGTATGGCTTGCCTAGTTCCAAGTTAGGAACCATCGTGTTGCAACTTGTTGTTTGAACTACACCTGAAGAAAATCTATTTCTTGCAGGTTGCACATTGACGCTGCTTGTTTTGTACTGTTTCCCTAGAAGAACATTGTTGTAAGTATTTTCGTATTTTCATGTCACTGTCATCTAGTCTTGCTGTTAGAGTTGACCATCTGTGGGTGCTAGCCAAATTTCATGTATTACTCACTCTAACGGAGATAAAAACACAGTTTCACAAGGTACACATTTCAGTTTAGATCAAAGGGTTAAAGCAATGACAAATTTCTTTCTCTAACCCTTGATTTGATTATAACACTAGTCATGTAATTGGAATGTGTGCCTACACAAAGACGTATAGATTAAAGTTTGCCCTTTATGTCAGAACACCGACAAAACAGGCACCAATGTTACCAGCACTGACCTAAGCTTTCATGGAAATTTTTTAGCTTCACTTTCATTATTTCATACAATGTAATTAACTTTATAAAACTATAAAATGAATGTGGATCCACAGATTTTTTTTAAGGACCTTTTGTGTGTGATCTGGCAAGAACAGTGCATAGCCCAAATCTCAAATGCTTGTAAAGATGTTTCAAGGAGTGTCCCAATGGATGAATTTATCCCTTAGTTTCTTGGTATTGTGTTATACATTTTTATGTTGTAACAAGCAGTGCAATTTCAACATGTATTGTTTTTCTTGCACTGCAGAAACACACGGTTATTTGATTGCATTTAACTAGAGCCATTGTTTGTTCTCACTGTACATATCATTCATGAGATAAAATTAGCTGTGGGTTAGTGTCAGAACGCACTCAGTATTTCTTCTTTTTTCAGATTCCCAGGCACTGTTGCTCACCGTTGATTTGTATGGGACTGCATAGGAAACTGAAAAGCAGAAGTGTCATCTGCGTCAACACTTCCCTACTTCCCCATGGTAACTAGGGGCCTGTTGACATCACAGACTGACTAACAAGTGCAGACAGCTTGTTGTACTGGCAGACACAAGCTACAGAACTTGCAAACTGATATTACCCGCCATCCACCCCGTTTCTTCTTTCCTAAATCACGTCACGTTTCAAGCTTTAAAAAGGAAACAAAAAGTTCATGATCTCTAACTAGCAAAGAGTTCTCCAGACATGTAACAAAGACAGCTCTAAATAATGAACCCCCAAACATAGGCACCTTTTTTAGAAGTCTGAACTTTTCAAGTAACAAGTACATTTATAGATTCAATAAAACATTTTGGCAAAATGTTCTGCAAAAAGTAGAAAGGTAACAAATTTAAACACACAAACACAAAGATGTAAGCAAACGCAAATAAATAGGAACTGAGGTCCTATATATCTGTCCATTGTTCTTTGAAATATTTATGCCAGAAACTTGGCAACAGTTGCTGAAGGTAAGTCCTTAAGTAGTTTTGTCCACCATAAAATGCAGCTGGTACTTAATGTTGCTTTCCTTTAGTACTGCCAAAAATGCAGAAACCTAGATTCAGCTATTCTTCAAACCGGATGTTCATTAGACACTTTCATGTTTGCGCGTCTCACTTGCTGAACTTCTTTTTATTTAAAACAAAGGATGGAGGGGGGCACTAGCATACCTCTCAGCTGCACAGATTTCTGCAGAATGTCCAGACATTTGCCTCATATTTTTAATCTGTTCCGCATAAAATTTGTGGTTTTCTGGCAAATCACTGGGATGATCTGAGGACTAAAGTCACTAATTAATGACATACATTTGACAGAAGCAGCTGAGCCTGACAACATCCCAGTGCTTGTATTCACGGACTGCACAGTCCAGCTAACAAATGTCCTCATGGATATCTACAATAACTCTCTGAGTCCGCAAATTGTTCCGAAATGCTTCAAGGACACGACAATCATTCCATTATCAAAGAAGTCTCCACCATCTTGCCTAAATGACTACCACCCTGTAACCCTCACCTCCGCAGTGATGAAGTGCTTTGAAAGGCTGGTCGGGGAAGCCATAACATCTGGGCTGCCTGCTGATCTTAACCCTCTGCAGTTTGCTTACCGAGCAAACCACTCTACGGCAGATGCCATCTCTCTAGCACTCCATCTATCACTGGAACATCTGGTAATGAAGTTACTCCAACTAGGCACCAACACTCCACTTTGTAACTGGATTCTTGACTTTCTCATAGACAGACTTCAGGAATTGTGAGCAGGAAATAACTCCTCGCATAGCATCACTCAACAATGGAGTCCCACAAGGATGTGTACTAAGTCCCTTGCTGTTCACCCTGTTAACATATGATTGTACATCCAGGTACAATACAAACCACATCATCAAGTCTGCTGATGACACAACAGTGGTGGGCCTCATCAGTAATGATGATGAAACAGCGTACAGAGATGAGGTGGAACAACTGATTACCTGGTATGGAAATATCAACTTAGCAATAAACGTGAACAAAAGAGATAATTGTGGACTACGTTAAAAATCTTAAGGAACATTCTCCCCTCACCATCAATGGGAAAACAGTGGAAAGAGTGAGAAGCATAAAGTTTCTGGGAGTGACATCGATGAGGACGTGTCTTGGAACACCAGTACAAATGCCATAGTCAAGAAAGCACACCAGAGATTGCACTTTTTAAGAAGGCTGAGGAGAGTGAATCTCCCATCGACAGTTCTCACTACCTTCTACAGAGGTACGATAGAAAGCATCCTGATGAACAACCTTGTAGTATGGTATGGGAGCTGCTCTACCTCTGAGAGCAAATCCCTCCAGAGAGTGGTGAAGACAGCCGAAAGGATCATCAAGACCACCTTACCACCTATCCATGACTGCATTCACACTGCTTACAGACTGTTCCTGCATCTATTATCCGGAAATTGCTTCTGAAGCATACGTTGCAGAACTACGAGATTCAGGAACAGCTTCTTCCCTAAGGTCAACAGGCTGCTGACCTCTAGTAACAACTACGCTTCATGATGGTTGTCTGGGTTAGTAGAAACTGTAGTAGCTAGTCGCATATTGTGCATTAACCTGGTTACCAGTCTCATCTAATACTTAGTGCAATATTCACCGTGACTGTAACTTATAGGCCATCTAGGGCAGTAGCAATGCAGTAATATATCTCTTCTTTCAGTGCAATACATGTTGCCAATTTGTAAATTAACCATAATGCTAGGTCCATAGTGCAATACTCTAATGTTCACAGTGCAATACTCTAAGGTCCATAGTGCAATACTCTAATGTTCACAGTGCAATACTCTAAGGTCCATAGTGCAATACTCTAAGGTCCATAGTGCAATACTCTAATGTTCACAGTGCAATACTCAACTGTCTCTTTCTGTGCAAGGATCAATGCAATGTCTCAAACAAGTACCTGTGCAATACTAAAGTCTCATGCAAGTAAGTCTTCACTGTGAAAAGTGTTAAAATGTGTTTCTAATTATGTGCAGTATTATTCTGTCTACCTGCATGTCTGTGATGTAATAGCTAGGTGTTATATGTGTAAATGTCTGTGAAAATAGTCTACATGTTGTCTGCACATTGAATTTGGAGACATAGAATTTTGTTCAGTTTTTGCATTTATGACATTTCTGCATGTCAAAAAGTTTACTTTGACTTTAATATTTGAGTTTCAGCCTTCATATCCTTCAGAAAAATGCATGTTAACACAAATGCTGTTATTCTAGCAGCTTTCTGAGTTTATAAGAGCAATATATATAGTCTGTCCCTGTTTCTGGGCCTCTGTCCTCTGCTATATCAGGTTTTGTCCAGATTTCTTGCACTAAGAGGTTGAGAGGTTCGGCCCTGGACCCTCTTTCATTGTTGAGAGGTACAGGCCCTGGGCCCGCTTTCATTGTTCAGAGGTACAGGCCTGGGCCCGCTTCCATTGTTGAGAGGTAGGGGCCCTGGGCCCGCTTCCATTGTTGAGAGGTAGGGGCCGTGGGCCTGCTTTCATCCACAACTCATTACTGAACAAACTGGAATATAATGCAGTCCAAAATAAACACTAAAAACACAAAAAATGGAAACAAATATACAGTTATAAAACACCACTGTGTAAACTCACCACACTATGTTTGGTTAAAATCATCATGTGATGGTTAGAGAGAAAGCAATTAAGAAGCACATTTGCCCAGCATTATAAAATTAAACCTGCTCAGCTGTGTTGTTTCAGTCCAAATGTGCATCTTAAGCTCATTATTAAAGTTATTACCCTGAGAAAGGTTTTAATGCTTACTTGAACTGATTTCAACCAAGTTCCATGTTTTATGACCTTTATAGGAGCACTACACAACCCCCCCTCAAACCTTCACTGAAACATAAAATCCTGGTACCAATATATTGAAACTAAAAAAAAATCAACAAAGCTATAGAATCTTGAAAATTCCAGATATAAGACTGAAAACACAGATCTGATTCAATGTCATCTCATTTCATCCATTCAAACCTAAAAGTTGTCTGGTCTGATGGGATACAACCTTGGCACTAATGTCATGGTTTCTTGGGAACAGATCTCTGACTCGTCCCCTACCCATAATTCCCTAGGCTGTATCACCAACTCCCAGATCTCGTTTGCCACTTGAAGGTTTTGGATGTGCATAGAGCTCTAGGTTCAAGCAGGATTTTTTTCAATGAACTTTTCTGCTCTTCCACTAAAATTACTTAGAAGACAATTGATGGATATTACTAAATAGTTTGTAACATAATAGTTATTTAGGTTAGTTAGTTAACTTAGCTGAGGCTTTTGGCCTGTGTGTTTAAAAAGTGTGTTTATCTTTTATAGTTTATAGTTGTTGATCCTGGTTTAAGGTATTATTACAGTTCTATTGAATTCTGTGTCTTTTAGATTATTTGCAGAAATTTTTTTCAGTATGTCAGAGTTGACAGGTTTTAAAAAATTCTCAGAGTGTGTGTGCATAAACTTCCACCTCAGGATCCACATTCAAAATGCGTTTAATGTCTCAACGTCCCATATCTTGACATTGTCTGCCAGTCATACACAGCATTCACTGTTAGGTCCCTCCAGACAAGAAGGGACAAACTAGTTTTAAAGGGGCTCTTTCCAACTCAGACAGGGGCATTCCCTTTGCCTGTTTTACTGTCCAAAAAAAGAGAACTCAGGACAAGGATAGACAGGATAAAACTAAAACTCAGGACAAGGATAGACAGGATAAAACTAAAACTCAGGACAAGGATGAAAGGATAAAACTAAAACTCAGGACAAGGATGAAAGGATAAAACTAAAACTCAGGAGGATAGAGAAGATAAAACTAAAACTCAGGACAAGGATAGACAGAATAAAACTAAAACTCAGGGCAAGGATAGAGAGGATAAAACTAAAACTCAGGACAAGGATAGACAGGATAAAGAGAAGAGGGAGAAAGAATGCAGCAAATCTGCATCAAAGTCATCAAAGAAAAGATCTCTGGAATCAACGTCTGTCAGCCCCAACCCTGAGGTACCTCGATGGTAGGAGCCAATGCCTCTTCGACCCCGATCCCCCTAATCTCGTATGAGTTACTAATTAGAACTGGTGAGTTCCAGGCTCCAGTCTCCCATACTCCAAGAGACGATAATCTCGTCCCTCATCTACAGTATCATGAACTTGGTCATCAAAAATCCTGACAGAAGTCAACACTGACAGGATGAGAGGAAGAAATTTCTAAGAACATGGATACAGCTTGGGATTTTACCAGCACTGTCCCCTGGGAAGGTACCAAGTGATGGCCTCTTTACAAAAATCCATACATATCCACCCCTAAGGTTCAGTTTTAATGCAGCTAATTGGAAATGTGTCTCCTGTGGTGACATTGACTGTTTCCCAATCTATATCAACTCCGATGCCATCTGATTGAGATGAGACCCAAAGCTGAAGCGTCAAAGCTGTGTTCCAAGGGAGTGAGTCAATGCCAAGGCTCTCAGAACCATCTCTTCCTATTGGGGCTTTGGCTTTTAATAGCTTGGATCCAAGATTGACATCAGGGCTGGGATCATTGGTGCTGAGGTTTCCCAATCTTCTACAGAATGGAGGAAATCATTGGTTCCAGCAGCAGTCTCAGCCTTTGAGGCCTTTGAAAGCATTTTGGTGATTGACAAGGACAAGCTAGCTTCAACCACTTCAGTTCTATTTGCATTCTGTTACTTCACCTCTTCATCCTGCCATACAAGGATAGCTGGCACCAAGAGTTTCAAAGGAAGTCTGCTTCATTAGCTCACCATCCAATTCTGCCCCTTCTACTGCCCCCCAAGAAGGTGTTCCCATAAAATGGATGTGCAAGCAGAAGCACAATGTTTCATCAGCAAAGCCTTTCACTGATGATACAGATGAAGGAGGGGGCTCCACTCACTCCCTCTGTGAAGATGTCTCATTCAGCAACATTCTACAACTGATGAAACACACAGGGGGTTGGACAGCCTAAGACATTTCTCCGGATGAAAATAATAAAGAATCTATGCAATGGACAGATTTGGGAAATCAGCTTATGCATTAGTGACATTTACCCTTAGATAGCTGAACTACCCAGCCCACTTAAAAAGATTCCAGAGAGACCTGACTAAAGAGATCACCAAATCACTCTCAGGGGTGTACCCTGTGGATGTTCAGAAAACAGTGGACTCCCAGCTATCCACTGTTCAATTCTCCTCTAATGTGGCCATGTATCTTCACTCCAATGCAGCATATGGTATGGCTAAAGCAGCAGGAATCTGCATAACCATGTGTTGTCATGTCTGGATGTGACTTTGTGACTTAGCAGAAGACTTTAAGTCGTCCTTTATTAATGGCCCATTTCCAAGAAAGCTTTTCGGTGCTTTTGAATGGTTATCCAACTACTGTACTCTGGAGGCAATCGGGGACACCTATCATTGCACCCTCAACCCTGGCACATGATAAAACTGGATGCCCAGGTGTTAAGAATAATATCAGGAAGCTATTCAATTCCATTTTCCCCTCCGCTTCAGACAAAGAAAAAAAAAAACCCACGATGTTCCACCCAATCAGTGGGTCCCAGCAGCCATAGAAATTTCAAAGCTGCTACAAAAAGGAGTAATCCAACCTATCCCCAGTGACCATTTACAGTTTGGAGTCTATTCCAGGTTCATTTTAGTACCAAAGGAGACCAGGGACTTCAGACCCATTTTGGATCTCAGTTTTCTAAACCAGTTTCCAAGACATACAAAATTCTGAATGGTCACAGTACAGTCCATGTTGCCTCTTCTGGGGAAGGATAATTGGATGTGCTCTGGAGATTTCCAGGACACTAAAATCACATCAAAATAGCGAACTGCTACAGCAGATTTATTCACTCCCAACTCGGAGTCGGTCATTGTCAATCAGAGCACTACAATTTGGTCTCAATACAGCCCCCAGGGTGCCCACCAAGATCATGGAAGTAATAGCTCTGCACTTGTGCCCAATGGGGACCCAAGATTTCCCCACACCTTGATGACTGACTCCTCACGGCCTCCACCAAGCATCTACTCATCTGGACCAACTACCTCAGCTGCTTATGAAACTAGGGATTTCTGTAAATCTGCCAAAATGCAAAGTGACTCCAGCACACAGAATAGAATTCACAAGATGCCACCTGGACACCAAACTTCAAACAGAGTTCTGACTTTGTGTATCACAGCGCTTCAAGTGCTTGACCACCCAATGCTACCATCAAGATTACTACTACATCTCTTAAGTTTCATGGCTGCAACAATTCCAATGATTCCTTTAGTCAAATTTTAGATGAGGGTACTGCAAAGGACCCTGGCAGTGCAGTGGTCTCAATTTGTTCATCCTGTACATTCATTCATGCAAGTCTGTAGGAAACACATTGCTTGGTCGATAAAATCCATGTCTGTGACCATGGTCCATCCTTTCCGGATGGATTCACCTATTGCAAAACTGATCATGAACACATCCCTTTTAGGGTGGGGGCCATTTCAAAGGGAGAATGGTCCAAGGCACATGGTGGTCATTAGAGGCCAATCTTCACATCAATGTCTTGGAGATAAAAGCAGTCCTCCCCACACTGCAGGCTTTTCAGGACCTCCTCGTCAATTGTGTAACATCTATGCAGACACCATGACTGTTGCATTGTACATTAACAGACTAGAAGGAATCTGATCTCATCTTCTATGTTGTGAGGCCATGAGGGTTTTTGACTATGGGTGATGTCTTCACACCACTTTCTGACAGCAATTTACATCACAGGGTACTCCAATATACTAGTGGACAAACAGAGCAGAACATTACTAATGTCTCATGAGTGGTCCCTCAATCCCACAGTGACACAGACAATTTTCAGTTGCTGGGGCCAGCCTTGCTGCAACCTCTTTGTCTCCTATCTGAACAGCCAATGCATCAGTTACTTCAACTTGATCTCCCCACAGGGAATGTCACCAAGGGGTGTTCTAGTCCACATTTGGTCTCCGGGTCTCCTGTATACCTTTCCTCTTCTGCCACTGATGAACAAATTCATACAGAAAGCAAGACAGCGCATGACCAGAGTGATCCTCATTATCCTATTTGATTCCCTTACCTATGCCTGTTCTAGTACATCCTCCATCCTTACCTATGCCTCTTCTAGTACATCCTCCATCCTTACCTATGCCTCTTCTAGTGCATCCTCCATCCTTACCTATGCCTCTTCTAGTACATCCTCCATCCTTACCTATGCCTCTTCTAGTACATCCTCCATCCTTACCTATGTCTATTCTAGTACATCCTCCATCCTTACCTATGCCTCTTCTAGTACATCCTCCATTTATGTTGGATCAATATCCAGATCTGCTATCTCACCCATCCAGACTGCCTCCTCCAGATCAGAAATCTATGAAATTAATCACACGGTTCCTGTAATTTTTAACCTTTGCTGGAGATGATAGGCTTCCCACAGTGGTAGTTAATATTTTCTCTGCTTAACAGAAACCATCCTGGTTTAAGGTATTATTACAGTTCTATTGAATTCTGTGTCTTTTAGATTATTTGCAGAAATTTTTTTCAGTATGTCAGAGTTGACAGGTTTTAAAAAATTCTCAGAGTGTGTGTGCATAAACTTCCACCTCAGGATCCACATTCAAAATGCGTTTAATGTCTCAACGTCCCATATCTTGACATTGTCTGCCAGTCATACACAGCATTCACTGTTAGGTCCCTCCAGACAAGAAGGGACAAACTAGTTTTAAAGGGGCTCTTTCCAACTCAGACAGGGGCATTCCCTTTGCCTGTTTTACTGTCCAAAAAAAGAGAACTCAGGACAAGGATAGACAGGATAAAACTAAAACTCAGGACAAGGATAGAGAGGATAAAACTAAAACTCAGGGCAAGGATAGACAGGATAAAACTAAAACTCAGGACAAGGATAGACAGAATAAAACTAAAACTCAGGACAAGGATAGACAGGATAAAGAGAAGAGGGAGAAAGAATGCAGCAAATCTGCATCAAAGTCATCACAGAAAAGATCTCTGGAATCAACAACTTCTGTCAGCCCCAACCCTGAGGTACCTAGATGGTAGGAGCCAATGCCTCTTCAACCCCGATCCCCCTAATCTCGTATGAGTTACTAATTAGGACTGGTGAGTTCCAGGCTCCAGTCTCCCATACTCCAAGAGAGACGATAATCTCGTCCCTCATCTACAGTATCATGAACTTGGTCATCAAAAATCCTGACAGAAGTCAACACTGACAGGATGAGAGGAAGAAATTTCTAAGAACATGGATACAGCTTGGGATTTTACCAGCACTGTCCCCTGGGAAGGTACCAAGTGTTGGCCTCTTTATAAAATTCCATACATATCCACCCCTAAGGTTCATAATGCAGCTAATTGGAACTGTGTCTCCTGTGGTGACATTGACTGTTTCCCAATCTATATCAACTCAGATGTCATCTGATTGAGATGAGACCCAAAGCTGAAGCTTCAAAGTTGTGTTCCAAGGGAGTGAGTCAATGCCAAGGCTCTCAGAACCATCTCTTCCTCTTGGGGCTTTGGCTTTTAATAGCTTGGATCCAAGATTGACATCAGGGCTGGGATCATTGGTGCTGAGGTTTCCCAATCTTCTACAGAATGGACGAAATCATTGGTTCCAGCAGCAGTCTCAGCCTTTGAGGCCTTTGAAAGCATTTTGGTGATTGACAAGGACAAGCTAGCTTCAACCACTTCAGTTCTATTTGCATTCTGTTACTTTACCTCTTCATCCTGCCATACAAGGATAGCTGGCACCAAGAGTTTCAAAGGAAGTCTGCTTCATTAGCTCACCATCCAATTCTGCCCCTTCTACTGCCCCCCAAGAAGGTGTTCCCATAAAATGGATGTGCAAGCAGAAGCACAACGTTTCATCAGCAAAGCCTTTCACTGACGATACAGATGAAGGAGGGGGCTCCACTCACTCCCTCTGTGAAGATGTCTCATTCAGCAACATTCTACAACTGATGAAACACACAGGGGGTTGGACAGCCTAAGACATTTCTCTGGATGAAAATAATAAAGAATCTATACAATGGACAGATTTGGGAAATCAGCTTATGCGTTAGTGACATTTACCCTTAGATAGCTGAACTACCCGGCCCACTTAAAAAGATTCCAGAGAGACCTGACTAAAGAGATCACCAAATCACTCTCAGGGGTGTACCCTGTGGATGTTCAGAAAACAGTGGACTCCCAGCTATCCACTGTTCAATTCTCCTCTAATGTGGCCATGTATCTTCTCTCCAATGCAGCATATGGTATGGCCAAAGCAGCAGGAATCTGCATAACCATGTGTTGTCATGTCTGGATGTGACTTTGTGACTTAGCAGAAGACTTTAAGTCATCCTTTATTAATGGCCCATTTCCAAGGAAGCTTTTCAGTGCCTTTGAATGGTTATCCAAGTACTGTACTCTGGAGGCAATCGGGGACATCTGTCATCGCACCCTCAACCCTGGCACATGATAAAATTGGATGCCCAGGTGTTAAGAATAATATCAGGAAGCTATTCAATTCCATTTTCCCCTCCGCTTCAGACAAAGAAAAAAAAAATCCCAATATTCCACCCAATCAGTGGGTCCCAGCAGCCATAGAAATTTCAAAGCTGCTACAAAAAGGAGTAATCCAACCTATCCCCAGTGACCATTTACAGTTTGGAGTCTATTCCAGGTTCATTTTAGTACCAAAGGAGACCAGGGACTTCAGACCCATTTTGGATCTCAGTTTTCTAAACCAGTTTCCAAGACATACAAAATTCTGAATGGTCACAGTACAGTCCATGTTGCCTCTTCTGGGGAAGGATAATTGGATGTGCTCTGGAGATTTCCAGGACACTTACTATCACATCAAAATAGCGAACTGCTACAGCAGATTTATTCACTCCCAACTTGGAGTCAGTCATTGTCAATCAGAGCACTACAATTTGGTCTCAATACAGCCCCCAGGGTTCCCACCAAGATCATGGAAGTAATAGCTCTGCACTTGTGCCCAATGGGGATCCAAGATTTTCCCACACCTTGATGACTGACTCCTCACGGCCTCCACCAAGCATCTACTCATCTGGACCAACTACCTCAGCTGCTTATGAAACTAGGGATTTCTGTAAATCTGCCAAAATGCAAAGTGACTCCAGCACACAGAATAGAATTCATAAGATGCCACCTGGACACCAAACTTCAAACAGAGTTCTGACTTTGTGTATCACAGCGCTTCAAGTGCTTGACCACCCAATGCTACCATCAAGATTACTACTACATCTCTTAAGTCTCATGGCTGCAACAATTCCAATGATTCCTTTAGTCAAATTTTAGATGAGGGTACTGCAAAGGAGGAAACACATCGCATGGTCGATAAAATCCATGTCTGTGACCATGGTCCATCCTTTCCGGATGGATTCACCTATTGCAAAACTGATCATGAACACATCCCTTTTAGGGTGGGGGGGGGGGCATTTCAAAGGGAGAATGGTCCAAGGCACATGGTGGTCATTAGAGGCCAATCTTCACATCAATGTCTTGGAGATAAAAGCAGTCCTCCCCACACTGCAGGCTTTTCAGGACCTCCTCGTCAATTGTGTAACATCTATACAGACAACATGACTGTTGCATTGTACATCAACAGACTAGAAGGAATCTGATCTCATCTTCTATGTTGTGAGGCCATGAGGGTTTTTGACTATGGGTGATGTCTTCACACCACTTTCTGACAGCAATTTACATCACAGGGTACTCCAATATACTAGTGGACAAACAGAGCAGAACATTGCTAATGTCTCATGAGTGGTCCCTCAATCCCACAGTGACACAGACAATTTTCAGTTGCTGGGGCCAGCCTTGCTGCAACCTCTTTGTCTCCTATCTGAACAGCCAATGCATCAGTTACTTCAACTTGATCTCCCTACAGGGAATGTCACCAAGAGGTGTTCTAGTCCACATTTGGTCTCCGGGTCTCCTGTATACCTTTCCTCTTCTGCCACTGATGAACAAATTCATACAGAAAGCAAGACAGCGCATGACCAGAGTGATCCTCATTATCCTATTTGGTTCCCTTACCTATGCCTCTTCTAGTACATCCTCCATCCTTACCTATGCCTCTTCTAGTACATCCTCCATCCTTACCTATGCCTCTTCTAGTACATCCTACATCCTTACCTATGCCTCTTCTAGTACATCCTCCATCCTTACCTATGCCTCTTCTAGTACATCCTCCATCCTTACCTATGCCACTTCTAGTACATCCTCCATCCTTATCTATGCCTCTTCTAGTACATCCTCCATTTATGTTGGATCAATATCCAGATCTGCTAACTCACCCATCCAGACTGCCTCCTCCAGATCAGAAATCCATGAAATTAATCACACGGTTCCTGTAATTTTTAACCTTTGCTGGAGATGATAGGCTTCCCACAGTGGTAGTTAATATTTTCTCTGCTTAACAGAAACCATCAATTAGGAAGATTTGCAGCAGTAAATGGAAGAGATTCTCAAGTCTGGGCCTACTCCAAGGTCTGGACCCATTTTCAACACCAGTCCCTTCCATTCTTGAATTTCTGTCTGATCTCTTTGACAAGGGCTCCAGCTCTGCAACTATGAAGTTACAATTGACTGCACTATCCAATTTCCACAGAGTATGCAATGACATGTCAATAGCATCCCTTAAAATATCAAAAGCTTTCCCCGAGGGCACATTTCTAGTAATTCATCCTATTAGATATCCAGCTCCCACATGGGACATTTTTATCATGTTGCAAGCTTTAACCCAGTCTCCCTTTTAACTTGCTTCCACTGCAGATTGAAAGATCCTTTCATGGAAAACTATCTTTCTGGTCAAACTAAAGTCTGTTAGATGGATTTCAGAACTACAAGCTCTTTCTTCTAAACCCCCTTTTTTGTTTTCTCATAAATATGGAATTTCGCTCAGAACCAATGCATCCTTTGTCCCAAAGGTGGCATCCAAGGCTAATTTAAATCAATCTATACATCTTCCTGTTTTTAAGGAGAAAACCTGTTTCACGTTAGATGTTCATAGACAGCTCAGATTCTATGTCCACAGAACAAACAATTTCAAAAAGTATGATTGTTTTTCCTTTGCCAAACTAAAACTGAGAAAGTTGGACTCTCTAAAGTAACCTTGTCCAGAGGGCTTTCTGGTTATATTTAGGTCATAGGTTCATAGGTCAGTACTAGGCTAACTGCCCTTGCTAGCCATTTTTAAGCCCAGACAAGTATCTCTTGTGAGATTCAAACCCTGCACTTTTTGTTTATAAGGCAAACACTTTAACCATTAGGCTACCCTCCCAACCCTTGTATCATAAAAAGAACTTACCTCTACCACAAAATCCAAAGGCACACAAAACCAGATCAGTCTCTACTTCCATAGCCTTTAACAGGGAATTATCCATTGACAATATTTGTGCTGCAGCCACGTGGTCAACTATGCACACCTTTCTGTCTCACTATAAGTTGGACACCAAATCCAGATCACGCTCCTCTTTAGGTTCCAGCATACTCAGGAATGTCCTCCCTAATACCACCCAGATTGATAACTTGGGATTCTACCCCACAGGTTTGTCATTATTTCATAACCTGTGGTCACTACATCTACATGCATGTTTACTGAGATTTTGGCATTGTTTCATGTAAGCATAGTTATCATGAAGAACCTTGTCACATATTAGCTTTAATCAGTTAAATACATGCCTGCTCTGTGAAACAGTAGGACCCCTTATTAAGTTGGTCACTGTTTCCTTTTGCTTGATCAGTAGACTATACAGCATATGCCAGGTATTTAGTTTCAGGAAATGACAATAAACTTGTTTTATTTGCATGTCTTTGTTAATTGCTTTGTTCTGTCTACAGAGTGATTGCATTCAGTTATATTCATTTTCAAATCTAGGTGCTTAGGATTTCCCTCTCTCTTCCCCCCTTGGCTGACCTGGTGTGACTTTGTGTAAGTTTCTTCATTGTATGGATCTTTTACTGTTTTTTGTGTAACTGAATGACCTGCTGCTAAATTCTGATTCTGCACAGACTGCTCTATTTTGTTTTTCAGAGGCTCTATAAGTAGCTAGTGACTTTACTGAATTTCTGTGGTAATATTTGTGTTTAAACTGAACCTGTACCTAGAGAAAGTGTATAATCAGACCTCCTCCTCGCTGCATGTGCTTTTTAATGTTTAAATTGCACACACACATTGAAGAAGTGCTTTTATGACTTGAATAACTTGGGCTAGCTATACCTGAAGTGCTTTTACTGGCGATTTTCTAGTTGTACAATTGTGAATAATTGATTTAGTTTTTCTGGTATATCTTTAAAATCTGGCAAGTGTTTATTTACTGCATTGCTCTCTTGCTTAGGTTTCTTAGCTATAAATCTCAGTTCATTCTGAAGTATGCTACTTTACCCCCCCCCCCCACCAAACCTTTCTGAATGCATTATTATATAATAACTGCCTGTTGTTGCCTTTATGCTTACCCTAGAATCTCTGCTTTTCTCTTTTCCTAGTTGAACTCTACAGTTCCCTACAAAACGGTTTTCTATAGGACTGCAATCAATTTCTCTCAACATTTAAACAGAGTAGGTTACACACGAAAAGCATTTGCTAAGCTTTCACTTACAGTGCTTTGTAATTAAGCAGGTCACCATATTGGTCAGCCATAGGGCTCTTTGTTTCTACTTGAGTGGTTGCCTCCTTCCCCTGTAACTGCAGTAAATTGACTCTTACATTAGAGATGTAATACTTACCTTATAGCTTTAGGACACCTTAGGAAACCTTGTAAACTGTAATAGCCCTTCGTTAATTTCACTGGGCTCTCTTCACTCCCTCCTGCCCCCAATTTCCTCCGCCCCAGTACCTCTAAATTTACAGTACTATAGCCACTCCCCCACTTTCTAGATCCTATCTGCTTTCATCTGGGATAATTCCACCCACCCCTATTCTACTACCTACATTTTAATAGCACCTATTAGCTTTCATCTGGCATTCTCCCATCCCCCTTCCAGTACCTTTACCTCACCACTCTATCTTCTGGTGTTGCATCACCAGGTAAAACAGTTCCTTAACTCACTAGCTCAATCACAGATAATGATATACTCCTCTTTACTACCCCTCTTGTTCGCACCATACCTCCTTACCTTGTATGAAAACCAGATTCTCACGGGATTTCAGGTCCCAAAAGGCCATACTATCACCCCAGCTGTAAATCCTTCCACCTTCAACCATACTTACAGTACCAGATCCTATCCAACATCTTGTTCAGTCTATCAACATCTCAACCCCAGGCACATTAGCTCTAGATCCAAACACTACCACAAACTAATAAACAAATTCCTGAAGTTCATCACCAAGTATAGACTCAACCTAATACTTGGTGGTGATATTCACCCCAGCCCTGGCCCACTCACTTCAGATACACATACCCCCTCTACTTGTAATCTAAGCTACAAGCCCACAATTAATAGGCCAACTAACTATCTCCTAGTCTGTCATCTCAATATTAGAAGCATTAATAGCAAGGTACATGAATTGCATGCACTTCTGGATGTCCACTCCCCTGAGATTCTCTGTTTATCTGAAACCTGGTTAAAACCTAACACTAAAGACAATGAAGTGTTACCACCTGGGTACAACATACACAGGCTGGATCGTGCTTCGATGAAGGGGGTGGGGTAGCTGTACTCTATAAATCTGAGTTGAATGTCACCATAGATGTAATACAACCTCCTCAGATTAATAACTCTGAAATTCCTGCCACCAAATTGCAACTTAATAAAAATAAATGCATTCATATCATCTGTATGTACATTCCCCCAGGTAACAATATATCTACATTTGAAGATATCCTGCACTGGTTATCATGTCACTACCCCCAAGAAACCCTACTACTTGGAGACTTTAACATAGACTGGGGCACCTGCTCCTTAGAATCCCCAACCACCCATATTAACCTGCATGCATTTACACAAATCATATCCACCCCTACCAGGATAGGTAAACCCAACCAAAAAGAAAGCATACTTGACTGGGTACTCATAAACAGTCACCCCCAACTGGACACCCCTGGTACCCTCCTTAATGGCCTAAGCGATCACCTTCTCACATATGTAATTAAGCACAAAACCATTAATTCCCAACAACCCTTACTCAGAAAGGTTGGAAACAATAAAAACTTTGACCCTGCCAAATTCCAACAAGAACTAAACTCATGTAATTGGTCTATTCTAAAACACCTCCCCTTAGAGAAAGCAGTAGCATACTTTAACAACAAATTCCTTGAGATCCTTGATTTGCATGCACCTGTTCGTTCAAAGAGAACCAAGGCAAAACTGCACCATGGCTTTCTATAGAGTCTAAACTCAAAATTACCCTTATAAACAAAGCATGGGCTTTATGGTGTTCTTCTAAAGATCCTCAAGATCACATTAAATACAGGCAATCCAGGAACGAAACCAAGAAATCAATTTTACAAGACAAAAAACAATACTACTGTAATTTACAGACAGTAAATCAAAATAACCCTCAGAAGTTTTGGGCAGGTTTAAATAATCTACTACATCCTGGACAAACTTCAACCCCAATCCCTGCTGCTACTATTGATAAAACCCCTGAAGATGTTTCTGATAGTTTTAACCAATTCTTTACTGAGACAATTCAAGCCCTAGCTAGCCAACTACCTCCTAGCTCCCCTGGTCCTGAAAGTAGCACCCCTAGAAAACTACTTGCATTCAGCTTCCAACCAGTCACCACTTCACTTATCCGTACCTTGATCAAAAATTTAAAACCCACTACACTTTCTGCTGATCAACTCCTAGTACCTACAAAAATCAGCTGATGCTATTGCTTACCCCGTCTCAATACTAATCAATCGAACCATAGTAGAAGCTAAAATTCCCACCATCTGGAAAGTATCCTATGTAATCCCACTTCACAAAGGAGGCAGCTCTACTGAATTCTCCAATTATAGGCCAATAGCTATACTCTCTCCACTTGCAAAGATTATGGAAACGTATTCATAGACAACTCATGCACCACCTAATCCAAAATCGCCTTATGGCAGACACTCAGCATGGCTTCCATCCTCATCACAGCACTACTTCAGCCCTCCTAGCCTTTACTAACACCATAAACCATAATCGCAACAATAATTATATATCCTCAGCCCTCTTTTTGGATCTTTCCAAGGCATTCGATATGGTTGATCACCAACTTTTAATCCACACCCTGCAAACATTCTGTCTAGATACTGGAGACCTCCAATGGTTTCAATCCTACCTGAATGGTCGACAGCAGGCTGTCCTCTGGCAGAACAAACTCTAACCTTCTACCTAACACCCTCGGAGTACCATAAGGCTCTATACTAGGGCCCTTGCTGTTCTCCATCTTCATTAATGACCTTTATACTGTCATCCCAAAAGTCAGCTGTATCCAATATGCTGATGACTCTACTCTGATTTGCTCAGCCACATCTCCAGTAGAGTTATGGTCAGCTACCCAGACCACCTTTAATACAATAGAAAACTGGCTTTCTGAACATCGTCTGATCCTAAATTCCAAAAAAAACTAAAATGCTGTTATTTTCACCAACACGTAGGTCTACCGCTTTCACCTTTACCATAAAATCAAATGATGGCACAATAATCTCCCCTGACCCATCTACAAAACTATTAGGTGTCATCATAGACAATAATCTCAAATTTGACCTACATGTTAACCAAACTATCAAAACCATCAATAAAAAACTAGGGTCACTTTACAGAATAAAAGCCTTCCTAACCCCTCCAGCTAAAATTGCCATAGCTCATTCTCACCTTCTTTCAACCCTTCTGTATGCATCCCCTCTACTCTAGAACTTGAACAAGACTGTCCTTAACAAACTCTCAATTTGCTACAACCACATTGCCAGGTTTGCCACTGGGCTGCCTTTTAGGACACATCATTGCATCAATCTAAATCAGCTTGGTTGGCTTGAACTACCTAGCCTAATCCAGTATAACCAACTGATTATGGCCTATAAAATCCTCTATAATCTGGACAATACTCCTGCACTTAAAAATATTATCACCCCCTATAACAATCCTAGACCGCTCCGATCCTCTAACAAACTACTAATTCAGACTAGCAAAATTAATAACACAGCCGGTGATTCTCTCTTTGCAAACTCTGTAAGTAGATCCTGGAACTTTCTTCCAGCTGATATTACCTTACTTTCCACCTTAGGTCAATTTAAAACTAGACTCAAACAACATTTGTCACTTAACTGGCTATGTCAATGTATCAAGCCAGGCTAACTCTCTCTAGAATGTGTAAAAATCTGTTAACCAGTTTACTGTGTAATTTAATTTAATCCTGACTTGTGCTCAGGACTAACTGTAACCTGTGGAACTTGTTTAACTTCCTTACTTATGTAATCTCTGTAAATAGTCTGTTTGTAATATGTAATGCTGGTATTATGTAATGCTGTATCTGCTTACCCTTGGAGCTTTTCTCCCCGGGCCTCCGCTGAAAATGGACATGCATCCAGTCGGACTATCCTGGTCAACAAATGTAAAATAAATAAATAAAAATAAAATAAAATAAACTGAGCTATAAATTGATGTGAGGGTGGGTAGCTTGCTATGCTCAGCTTCACTTCTTCAAATCCCCCCTGCAACAATGTGACTTGTTCCCTTTAAATTATCTGCACCTTGACTCGGCTGTCAGTATTTCAGTGACAAATTCCTGAATATCCTAAACAACCCAGCTCCTGTTCGAAAGGCCCGTTCTAACTCCAAGCACACACCATGGCTTACCAAGGATACCAAGCGGCTCCTCAAACAGCGGGACAGAGCCTGGACTTTATACCACAAGACCAAACATCAAGATTACCTTCTTACCTACCATCAGTTATGCAACCTTGCCAAAAACAAATCAGGCACAACAAAACGCAATACTATACAACAATGCAACAAAAACACCAAAACAATCCCCAGAAATGTTAGGGAGCCATCAAACGACTACTAAAGCCTGGACAAATCACAACCCCAGCTCCAACCACAACAAATTCTACAGCTAGCATTGCCTCACAATTTAATTCACACTTTATCAACTCTATACCCCCCTAAAAAAATAACAGCAAGACCCCCCTATCTATTGCTAATGAATTAGACAGAACCCTCAATTGCTTTTCAATTAAACCAATATCATCAAAAAACATCTTTCCAAACTTAAACCCACCTCCCTTGCAGCTGACCAACTCCCCAGTGAATTTATTTTATTTAACATTTGTTGACCGTGAAAGTCTGACTAAGACAAAGTCTACTTTCAGCAGAGGCCCGGGGAGAAATGCTCTAGACACATGTTTTTGGAATGTGAGAGGAAACCAGAGTACCAAGAGGAAACCTAGACGAATGCAAGGAGGACATGCAGACTTTGCACAGAAGGCACCCCAGCTGAGAATCAAACCAAAGAACCTCTTGCTGTGAGGCAACAACATTAACCGCTGCATCACTGTGCCACCTGAATTTCTAAAGCAATCAGCAGATACCATCTCCTACTCTATATCTCCCCTAATACACCATTCTATTGCTGAGCAGGACATCCACAAAATCTGGAAAGTCTCATATATCAGCCATCTTCACAAAGGCGGCTCCTCTACTGAGTTTTCAAACTACAGGCCAATTGCCCTCCTCCCTCCTGTAGCGAAGATTCTTGAAAAATGCATACACAGACAACTCCTCAACTATCTACTAAGCAATAATCTCCCATCTGCATCTCAACATGGCTTCAGACCTAAGCACAGTGCAACCATAGCCCTTGTTAGTTTTACAAACTCAATCAACCAGCTTAGAAATGACAAACCGGCTTGTCTCGTCTGTCTTTCTTGATATGTCTAAGGCCTTTGACAGGGTGTCCCACGAAAAGCTACTAAATGAGCTTCCTTAAACCTAACGCAGACAGCCCTCTTCTGGTTTCTCAGGTACTTAACTGACCGCCAACAGGCAGTTAAATGGCAAAATGAACTCTACACTCTATTACCAGCCTCAGTAGAACTACCCCACGGCTCAATTCTCGGTCCATTGCTCTTCACCATATTTACCAACAGGCTCAACACAGACACCCTGCATGCAACCATCGTTCAACATGCAGACAACTCCTCCCTCATATGTTCGGCTCCCTCCTGACCAGAACTCCTACAAACAGCCCAACAATCTTTCCAAGACATTGAAAAATACCTCTTAGACTCTCAACTCATATGCAGTCCAAATAAAACAAAGCTTGTGCTCTTCCCTAATAGCAACATTCCTGATAACTCTCCCTCCTTCACCATCTACTCAGCCAATAAAACTAAAATAGTACCTGTGCAGCACACCAAACTCCTTGGAGTCACAATTGACAACAACCTAAAATTTGACAGACACCTCACTCTAACTATCAAAAAGGTCCACATTAAGCTAGGCTCACCATACAGAGTCAAGCCATACTTAACTGAGGCCACTAGATATTCCATGGCTAGGACTCATCTACTCTCTACCCTTCTGTATGCCTCACCAGTTTTCACTAAACTCGGAAAATCAGATTTAAACAAACTGGAGTCCTCCGAAAACAAAAGTGCAAGATTCACTACTAACCTCCCTCACAGATCACATATCTCTCAACTGTGCAGATTTTTGGCTCATATTTTTGGTCTGTTCCTAATAACATTTGTTTGTTTTCTCACAAATCACTGAGATGATATGAGTATTGAAGTCACTAAATAATGGCATCCATTTGAGTTTCAGACTTCAAACACTTCAGAAAATGTATGTTAAACCCTGTTACATTAGCAACTTTCTAAGTTTATAAGAGCAGTATTTAAAATATATTCCTATGTTTGGGCCTTTGTCCCCCCATTTTGTTAGGCTTTGTCCAGATTTCTTGCACTAACAGGTTGAGAGGTATGCCCAGCACTTCATAAACTAAAGTGGACTGAACTACCCAATGCCCTATCCCTCAACCAACTAACTTTCATTCATTCCATCTTCCACCATCCAGACAACCATCCAGCACTCAAGAGCTCATTGCAGGCCTACTCAAATGGCAGGCCACTAAGATCCTCTAACAAACTACTACTTAAAGTAACTAAATCTAATAATTGTTACAGTAACTCTCTATTCTCCCACCTAATATCTAAGTTTTTGAATTCCATGCCTCAGACAATACTAAATTCTAGTAACATCCAAATTTAAACTACTGCTTAAAGAACACCTAACCAAAAACTGGCTTTGTTCCTGTACTAATCCAGGCTGATCATTCTGTCCTTCCTTGTTATAAACAACCAAAATATCTCTTCCCTTACTAAATTCAAGCATCCAAATTATCCTTCTGTCATGGAATTCCAGTTTCTCTGTACCGCTCAAGCTCACGACTGCTCCTGTCTTTATGTCAAACTTCCTACAGTTTCACCACATTCCCTCCTTCTTGTACTTCACCTCAGCTCAGTATTGCCTTCGCTGTCACCGTTTAGAACAAGTAACACTAACACAGTAACAATCAGTCATATCCTTGTTCATATACCACACGTATCTCATAACTATCTACCCCCAAAACCACGATATTGATCTCTACCGATCAGTCATTTCTCTATGATGGCACACGCTATTCCACGCTAGTTTGTTAGCTTTCCTTTTTCCCACTTTATATTACTCTCACATTGTTTATTCCTTATGTATAAACTATTTGCTATCTATATTTACCAAAGTTATGTATTCGTGATTGTTATTGATTTATTGTATTGTTTACAATGTGTTTTTGTAATACAGATTTTCTCCCTGTGCCTCCTCTGAAAAAGCGTCACTGGCCCAGTCGGACATCCCTGGTAAACAAATGCAAAATAAGTAATAAAATAAACAAATATTATACACAGAAGACTCTTGACTGGCTGTCTTTCTTATGTTTTTTTTACTGAATTGTTTGTCTATGTGACCATTTAACCCTTTTGTTTGGATGTTACTTAGCATATTTAGCAGATAGCCTAATGTTTATAGATACCAGCCTTGGTTTTAAGCTTGGTGTTTACAAGGTATGGCCAAACAGTCCACTTTTGCTGTACTACTGAGGTTAGAAAAATTGTGAGACATGGTATGTCTATCACTAGTGCAGGTTTTGCCTCCATATACTCATAAAGACTTAAAAATGATAAATTCATGGGCATTGAGAAGACATGCAGCTAAAATACTATATGTCCATAAGGGGTTATTTGCATGTATCCCATGGACCTTCATTACAGTAGGTTTAATGTATTACACATTGAAGGCTCTAGCTGGCATCACATGGAGAGTTGGGATACTGGTTACAAAAAAATGGAAGACTGTCCATACCCTATATGTTGAACACATGAGAAGATCTGGCCAGCATTATCACCGCACATAGAATTGAAATTATACACATGAAAGAAGACAATGGTTGTTAGAGGTATAAATGTTTAATTGAAACAAATTGGTAGCACGTGGTTTATGAGTGTATAGTTTTACAACCCATTTGTGAAAAATGTCAATGTTCCCTGCAAACACTGTGGTCTAACAAATTTATATTAACTCAAATTTTGTTTTGGTTATGCTGCAATTCCCATAAGTGTGCCTAGGTCTCAATTCCCTATTTCCTGGAACTTATTAACAACAGAAAGGAAAACAACAACAAAGATTTATAAACACGATGTTATTATTTCATGTAAGAATTTATAAATACTGTCACTGTTGGGTATCAAAAGAAGCATCTTTTATTAAGATAAAAATTAAAACAAAAATAACCACAGACTATAATTATTGGATGCAACTGAACTTATTACAGAAATACTAATCTATGCCCACTGATCAATTTATACCATTTGGCACTGAATTGTAGTGCTGCATCTGTATATAGTAAGAGCTGATGTAGACACATATAAATAGTTGCATTTTGTTGCACTTTGTTAGTATGTTTGCTCTTGCACATAAAGTATCAATAAAAATATATAAAATAAATATACATTGTGCTGGTCATGGCCATTCAGGCCTTCAGGTTGGCGAGTTACACTGAATGCAGTTGCAGAGGCCTGATTTTTGTCTACTGAGTGATTCAATCCTTTGTTGGTTAGAGGGATCGGACTGATTTCTGGGATGTTGCTGGTGTTGGAATGATGTTGGAGATGGAATGGTGGCAGCATGGATGGTGAATATTATGGGAGATTGTTGAACTGGTTGCGGCCATTCAGGCTTTTAAGTGATGACGACTGTGCTAAATGTAGGTAGAGGAAACACAATTTTATATATCAATTGATTGAATCCAGATTGAGATTCTGTTGGGTGACAGAGACCTGATAGGGACTTAGGATGTGGCTGATGTTGGAAGTGGAGCTAGCGGCAGTGCGGTGGGTGAGGATGGTTGCAATCACTGTGATTGCCTTTGTGATGAATCGAGCATGGTTGATGAAGCGTCTGTGCCTTCAGTTGGCTCAGACTCTGCTGTTGTTGTTGCTGCTTATGTGTGGTTTTTGTTTTTGTGTTTATGTTGTATATCAGCTTGGAGAAACACAATTTCATTCAGTGATGCAATTATAAAGGAGGAATCTCTGGACAGTAAAACATGCATGCATGCTATTAAAATGGGGTAAATTCAGACGATGTATTTAATTTCCACTGGACTGGCAACTATTTCACCATGTCTTACATACGGCAGTAACAGTACTTCTTTGTATAACAGTATCAATGCAGGCCAGTACTGCTACAAGGAATACACTGAGAAAAAATAGTTGGGATTGCTGTGAAACCCTGAGATAACAAACAATGGGTGACTTGATGCAGTGTAAAGGACAATCCATTAACCAAGCAGCTACCCCTGTAAGAAGCATTACAATACCTCACCAGCGAAGCATTACAATACCTCATCAGTGAAGCATTACAATACCTCATCAGTGAAGCATTATAATACCTCATCCATGAAGCATTACAATACCTCACTAACGAAGCATTACAATATCTCATCCATGAAGCATTACAATACCTCATCAGCGAAGCATTACAATACCTCATCCGTGAAGCATTACAATACCTCATCAGCGAAGCATTACAATACCTCATCAGCGAAGCATTATAATACCTCATCAGCGAAGCATTACAATACCTTATCAGCGAAGCATTACAATACCTCATCATCAAAGCATTACAATACCTCATCAGTAGAGCAAACGTTTTAGATAACATTGATCCCATTGCTTGATCTTCTTAGGACACTCCCTTGCTGATAAAAGTTTCATTGAAATTGGGCCCCCCCATTAAAAATGTATCTCATCAGATATATTCTGAATACACAGTGTTTAACAAAGTGCCTCAAAACTCATCCAACTGTGAAGAGCACCCACCTTTCCACAACCCCCGGACTCCTTCTTCTTTTGCAATGGTTCTGTATGCATCCATTGTACCGTGGTATCTGTTATCACTATTTGCCATTCTTATGTGAGCCTGGAATCGAACCTTTACTACATCAGTGGGCTGAGCAAAACCCACAGCCATGGCTCCAGTGGTAACTCCAGCAAGCAGTCGACAAGCAATCCCAGGATCTAAGAGTCAGGAAAAGGATATAGTCAACAATTAGAGCAGATCACTGCACCAAACTAAGTTATTTAGAGCAGGCGTAAGAACGTAACTACAAAGGAAAGAGGTCTGTTAGTTAATGCAAGCCCTTCTTTAACATAACAGCCTGACTAGCTATTCATATGATGATCAACTTGTTTTCAACTTCTGTGAAAGGAAGTGAGGAGTATAAAGCACAACACCCTGGTTTTAAAGGTAACATGAAAGCTTCAGCAAGGAAAAGTGGGTTTGCTCAGGGAGATGGCACTGAGGTTGACAAACAAGCAGATTTCCTTAGCTATATATACGTACTACTAGTCTGATTTTTAATGTTAATTATTCAGTAATCAGATGAACAAGCAATGAACAAGTACCCATGCACTGAAAGAATATCGGTTGATTAAATGACATAAAAGGCATACAATAATGGAGTAAAAGCTGTGAAAGTATATCCTCATTTGTTAAAGACACCATGTCAAACCCACTTAGAGCTGCTCAGCATTTCAGTTGGTAGGATATAATAACATCACTTTTGTTTGTAACAGTTTTACTGCTCAAATGCATCTGATAATCGTAATACCTTCTTATCATCCGTAGCAACATAAAAAAAATATTTTGGAAAACCCTCTTCTTAGTGGGCAGCCATCAACATTCAATGTGTGTGAATGTTCTAGTCTTTCTAAACAATTTTGAGGATGACACAAAAAAGTGAATGATAGTTTAAAGCACAGACTAACAGGAAAAATCAATTAGCTTAACCTGAACAAAGCTACTCAACTGCATGCAATGTATTCTTCAGACTTGTGCAGCAAGAACAGCTGAAAAGAACTGAAATGAGCCTTTCTTTCTATATATACCAAAAGGTACATGTACTGGGAAAATGCAAACTGTGTTTATAATAAAAAGCAAGTTGAATTCTATAATGCTTACAGAGATCATAAGACGATTACACCTTGGCCCTATGGTACAGGGCGATGAACCTCTGATTACAGCACTGATGACCAGTGTTTGATTACTGACCTTGTTGTCTGAGGGACCAGGAGGACTGGAAGAGCCTAAATGTCCTATGCCAGCGTGGACATCCTTGGGAGGTGGTTGTGTGGGGGATAAGATGCTAGGCCCATGGTACCGGCCATACCCAATAGTGTCTGGATATATCAGTCAGATATTGCATCTACATGATTTCCCACTGCATTAAGCATTGATCTTCTTTACTGCTGTGGATAGGAGATATCATGGAACTTCATACATCTCCAACCCCTCTCATCAGGCAGTTACTATGAGCCTACTGTAGGCAGCCTAAGGTCAGGCCAGTCTGACAGACAAGACGCTGATCCACTTTCTATCACCCAACTCCCTTTCCTATGGGAATGGATAGGCCTATGCCTGGCTTCTACCCCCCCCCCCATAAAATGAATGGGTCGAATGAGTGCACGCAGAGAAACCATTGTATAGGGTCCTTCAAAGTGGGCCAAAAAAAAATATATATATATATTACCTGAAGCAATGTGTTTAATGACTCCAAATATTTTGGAAAATGGTTGTCTGGAAAAATAGTATACATTCCAAACAGAACTTGTTTTCTAGTAAAATAGTATGCATTCCAAACATAATTGGTTGTCTAGGAAAATAATACACATTCCAAATAAAAAAAGATGCAAATGTTAAAGTACATCCACCAAGAGAAATAGAGGTGACAAGAGATTGCATGAATGAATCTTACTACACAGAACAGTGAATACGAAAGCTTATGACCTTAAACACGTTCACAAAGAAATGTGCAGAGAGTATTACCGATCACCTGCAGTGAGTGAGACCAAGCTGAGTATTACCAATCGCCTGCAGTGAGTGGCACCAAGCTGTTAGATGTCAGTCACTCGCCAGCGTGAATACAAACTTAGGATTATGCCAACGTTTCCAGGCTGTACGCCTGTAATACTCCTTATGATTAGTGACAGCAGACCTGAGAATATTCTGTGTTTCTGAAGTATTTTACAGAAGCAGGATTTAGTTTTCTGAGGGCCTGGAAAGCTATCAGTATAATACATTGACATGCAGCGGAAACAAAAGAGATCATGATGGCTATTTAAAATAAGTACTGCTCAAAATTAGGCAAAGACAGTAGTTAAATGACAGAACTGCAAAATACAGAAACAGGAAGTTAAATAACTACTGTCATGAAAACAGACTAAACAAAATCTAAGCCATTCAGAACTGACCTTTGACTAAGTCGCTGGAAACACTAGGGCTGTAGAGTGTGGTTGTCTATCTGGCCAGATGGATTCCAGACATATCCGACTTCACTCTTTTGAGAGAATGACTACTATATACTGATATTCTGTGCACTCTGAATAGAGAGTCAGGGACTCAAGTCAGAAGTGGCAAACTTCATGACACCCATGCAGACGGGAGCTGAAGGTTCAACTGCTGAATCCTACACTAAGGCACTGTATGAGCACATCCACTTGTGCATGAATCGTGCCACCTGAAATATAACCAAGATGCTCTCCTCCAAAAAACGGAAGCCAATCTGGTGGTCCCCTGCCATACACAAACTATACAACAGAAGGAAGAAACTTGCAGAAAAGAGGAAAATCACAGGATGCAAAAAACTCCCTTACCAGCCTCAGTAAGAAGCTGAGATCCCTCATATAAACTTGCAAAGCTAGTTACAAAAATAAAATTGCCAAAGATTCCAAAGACAACCACAAGGCATTCTATAGTTATGTCAAGAATTTAAATGGCAATGCTCAGATCTGTTCTGAGGTGCAAAAGAATCGCATTAAATATACTGATCCCAAGGATATTGCCAATATCCTGGCAGATCGATTTAGTGCCAACTTCACCCCCCTCTCACCCCTAAAGGGCCCATCTCAATACCAAAAGATTGCCAAATTCTGGTAATAACGGCCACACAGGTAGAAACCACACTCTCCAAAGCTAAGAATACAGCATCCGTGGGACCAGATGACATCCCGGGCTGTGAACTACATGAACTACAAAATGAACTGGCACCTCACCTAAGTGTCATGTTTGATCATACCCTCACCTCAGGCTTCATGCCCACTGAGTGGCACACAGCTACAGTTATCCCACTCCACAAGGGGGGATCCACCTTGGATCCTGGGAACTACTGTCCCATCAGTCTGACGAGTCTGATCTGCAAGGGCATGGAACACATTATCATGGAACTTATAAACAAAGACATTGATAACCTTCAAACACTGAACCCAACCCAGTTTGGGTTCGTGAAGGGCTGATCTTGTTTCCTGAACCTGACTGACTTCTTCAAATCAGTCTCCAGAGCTGTGGACGAGGGTAAGGCGGTCCACACAGCCTATCTGGACCTTGCCAAGGCCTTCAACACCATCCCCCACTCTGGAATCATAGATAAACTTACTAAGCTGGGCATAAATCCTTACGTCACTCGATGGGTTGCCAACTGGCTTACTGACAGAACCCACACTGTAAAAGTAGCCAACTCCAAATCCAGCTCCAGACAAGTGACAAGTGAAGTACGTCAGGGTTCAGTCCTGGGACCGCTCTTGTTTGGCATCTACTTCTCTGAAGTACAGGCCAACACTAAGGGACTCTGGCTAACAAAGTTCGCAGATGACTGCAAACTGGGAGTCATTATTGAATCCCCAAATGATGTGGATATTCTACAAAAGGGCCTTACAGAAACAGATGCTTGGTGCCAGAGCCATGGGGTCAAGCTTAATGCCAAGAAATGTATAGTTATCCCCTTTGGGAAAAAAATGTATCCATGAATTAACACATAGGTGGCAGTACACTAAACACCGAAAGTGTAATGAGAGACTTAGGGACACAGGTGGACAGTGGTATCACCTTCGATAACCACATCACCACAACAGTCAGGAAATCCTTCTATGTGGCACACCTCATCACTAAGGGATTTTCATCCAGAAAAAAGGAGGTCATTGTCCCACTGTACTCATCCCTCATTAGACCCATTATAGAGTGCAATGCCCCATTTGGTATGTACCTCACAAGACATCTGCAAATGCTGGAATGGCCGCAGGAATACCTCACTAAAAGAATCACAGGCCTAAAGCAGATGCCCTATGCTGACCGCCTTAAAAAACTCCACCTATACTCTGTGGCATATTGTCTACTCAGAGGTGATCTCTGCTTAACATACAAGGCCATGTCAAACCCTGAGCTGTTGGACATGCTCCACTTAAAGAAATCCCAATACCTCAGAGCCACACACTCCACAGATCTAAACCTTGTCATCATAATGAACAAAACATGCTGGAAGGATAAGTTCCTCACCCAGAGACTCCACATACTCTGGAATAGACTTCCCATACATGTCAAGTAGAGTGCCTCATTGGCCCTCTTCAAAAGGAACCTTGATGATTGGATGGGAGATAGGAAATTCACCCCAGGGATCACGTCAGTCGCCCTGCTAGACAGGGGTCCAGGGAAGCAAATATTGTGGGAAGAAATATCCAGGGAATTGTTATGGCTAGGCTTGTATAGGCCCTAGGGCCGATAGCCTAGTACCAGCCTATGAACCTATGAACCTATGAGATATACAGTTCCAATTCAACACTTTTAAATGCACAAACACCTTATCTGACATATAATGTAAGGAAATCAGATATTGCGGCAGTGGCTGTTTAAGTCAACATATGCCTCAAAGGACATGACTTGCATAGTAATTGTGTTTGGGTCAGAGAGAGGTTTTGTCAGGTTATCAATGGAAAACAAGAGTCAGTATAGAAAGACCATAAGACCCTAGAGACCATAGTGAGAGAATTAATTTATGCAGTACAAACAAAAATTTAGAGGCTACCAACAAAAATTCAGAGGCTACTAATGATAATGCAAAAATGACATGCTGATGTGGGGTACACATTTAAGAAGAAGGGGTACACTGGGCACTTACTGTCAATAGGAGGCTTGCTGCTCGGTGCTGAAGAATATAAAAATATGTAACTCCAACTCCCATGTTCGTAGCTATTTTGTCAGTAGCAAGCTATATGCGAAAGCACATGCAAAATGCTGCACTGTATCAGTAAATTTTAATGCAACAGAAAAAATGACTCCGAGGGAAAGAACAACAAAAGCAAACGAGGTACAGACAACATCTGGGACTATTAGAATTTTCATTTGGAAATACACAACATACAAAATTAGCTGTTTAAAAGAGAATGGTCGGGTGGCACGACACCAGCGTAATCCTATGGGCTAGGCTTGGAAAGGCTCCAGAGCCATTAGCCTAGTACTATGAACCTATGAAAAGATGACCATGTGATCAAATGTAAAAATATTAATGCTGAGAACAATAAACAGAAACAGTCTTGAAATGGAAATCTGTTGATGTGCTCATGACATCTTACACTGTCCAAAACTGAACACAGTTACAGAAGCAAACTTAACAAAATGTGAAAGCTGCAAAAGTATCTCTCCAAAAAAAAAAAACATTATTGTCACCTAAAGTTTGTAGTAAGAGCCATGAAGAGATGGCTATAAATTCAAGGCAGTAGATTCCTAGTTAACAAAAGGCAGAGAACCTGGAAGTAAAACAGATTACACAACAATAATACTGCAGCTGAACTCACTACCTGCATATACATCACAGTGTCCAAGATTACAAGCAATAGTCCAGTTTCCACCTACAGAATTTTAGAGATTTTCAAAGACCTGAAATTCTTAAAATGGGAATTCAGGTTTAGCTTCTCATAGTCACATGACACATCCAGACTGTAAAGCTAATGCTATAAAATGACCAATCCTTATAGGATCTTGCAAGATCTTCGAAGTAGATCAGTGGAAGGGAACGGTATGGTTTGCAATGCGACTGCTGATGTAAAGTACATTTAAAACAAAATTACCAGTGATGGCTCAACTACCAAACCCAAAGATGAGGATATACGTGAGCTAAGAATAGAGAGAAATATAAGACAGAAAGTACTACTTGATAGGAGCTGCAAAAATTAGCTGGTACACACCAGGATCAGACGTGAATTCCACTGATGGTGAAGAAAACTAGAGAATAACCCAAGTAATACATAGTTCAAAGCAAGGATGGCCATATGTACTGAAAAAAAAACACAGTTTTCTCAACAAGCAACTTGAAGAGATCCGGGAAATTTCCAGAAAGAAGATTAAGGTGGTAGTCCTGACCAAGGTACAGTGGAAAAATATTCAAATTGGTAAAAGTAAATAAAGTTTACTTTAGAGAAGTGCCATTGTGAAAACAGCTCCAGTAATGTGAAGTTTGATAACTGGTCTTATGCAGGTATGAGCAACTCAACAGAGGCAGCATTATCAGATGTCCTCACATTTACAGGGACACTGAATATTAAACATAAAATGTGTATGCTTGCACAGTTAAGAAATTCAAGGATAAGCAATTTTGAAAGTTATAAAGCTTAACTATATAAAGGGAAATGTCAGGATACTATATGCTATGAGGACCTGCAGAATGCTGTTAAAATTAGTCACTAAGCATGAAAGGATCATTCACCATCAAACTGTCCAATCATACGTACTGCTTAAGTAGTAAAACTGCCTTACGGAATGTGAAGCAGCACACCTCCCCAGATCCCAATATTGCCTCTACCTAAAGGTTCAGCACTTACGGTCAGATCCACTGGTGTACAGTTGCTTGACGGAGTCATACAGCCCTATTCGAATTGAAGCAAAGCTCATCTGTCTCTGGAGCCCAGCCACAAGGCCACTGTAGAGGCTTCTGGGCCCTTCAGTCTTCACAATAGTGGTGATGGTACCAAAGACACCTTTGTATTTTGTAGCCTTTGCAGTCTTTCTTGGAGCAGACTCTCCCTGAATCTGTAGAACAGAACAAATGACAGATGAATTTTGTTGTCATCAAACTGCCACTCTTACCCTCTTCTAGCCACAAACAGTAACCATTCAGGAACATAAATGTTACAAATACAGCCCATTTTCTTTAGTTCACCATTGTGCCACGTGTAAAATACACTAATCCACTTGTTATCCAACAGCAGTGAAGAGTAAGCAACAGTCAGAATCTGTGTTAGGTGGTACAGCTTTTAATTATCAAACAAAATGACTGTCTTCAAAAACACTAAAGAGAGAACATTTTCTAAATCAGACCTAGTCCACATCTATTTTATACAGTGATTTTCATGTTTAACTGCTAAGGGTTTTTTGTTTTGTTACCTAGTTAAAAAAACAGGATGAATTTAATCACTAGAGGTGTCACAAGAAATACTAGAACTAGTTATGGGGGAAGGAGACTCTCATATTTGGTTACTATAAATGTTGTAAAGATGCACTCGGAACTGTCAATGCACAGAGTCAACCAAAATGCAGTGCATAACAAGGCCGACACACTCCCAAGTGGATTCCTCTTTCAGATCTCAAATTCATGTTTGTGCACACACACACACACACACACACACACACACACACACACACACACACACACACACACACACACACGCATGCACACACGCACGCACGCACACACACACACATACACACGCACGCATGCTCACACACGCACGCGCACACACACACACACACACACACACACACACACACACACACACACACACACACAAATGCACATGCAGACACACGTACACACACACATGTACAATATATATATATATATATATATATATATATATATATATATATATATATAAGTGTACTTCAGAAGACTGAAAAACCAAAAGACTGAATCTCAAAATACTGAAAACATTTTTAATGCAAAGGGGCAAGCCCCACTGCACCCCTCATCCTCTGTGAATTATATACCAACTCCAAGATCACACAACAGTGGAGAAAGGGCAAATTTCATCCTTCAGTATTTTGAGATTCAGTCTTTTGGTTTTCAGTCGTCTAAAGTAGACCCATATATATATATATATATATATATATATATATATATATATATAAAACAGCAAAAAAAAGTGCTAATGGTAAGCTGTGCTCCCAAAAAACAATCAAATATCATGTAAAAACAACCAAAGGAAGCAACAGGCCACGGCTGTAGAAAAATAAAAGCAGTTTATTCCACACAAGACAAAGGTGAGCTCTTTTGTGGACTAAGCAACTTCATCAGACAATAAAAACAGAACAAAGCCCCCCATTTTATACCATTTCAGAACAACTCAATTGATAAAATCCACACCTTCATTTAAAGGCACACAACATAAAAATTACCACTCTCAAGAGATTCACTGTGTCACCTGAAAAAAGCTTAAAGTCAAATTGCACTTAAAATAAAATTCATAACATAGAGATGTACAAATAGGGACATATAAATATATAGGACTAAACATACGTAAGTACAACTACATAAGCAAATCCCTGCCTAACATAATAGGCTTAATAATTACTTTATCATTCAGTCCCTTCCCTATACTAGCCCCATGTCTCACAATCCATTCAAGTTCTTTGGTTTCAACTTTCAGTTTCATATCCCCACCTCTGCCATTGTCTATGACCCTATCTATGACCATAAAAACAAATCTATGTGTGTCTCCATGCCTCGCAACATGTCTTGCCAAAGCATTTGTTTCCACTAGCCTCCCTATATCATAACAATGCTCTCTCATTCTATCCCTAAGTCTCCTGGTAGTCATACCAACACAGAATGACATACAGGCCAGACAATGGGCCAAGCAGACAATGTTGACACTATTACAATTTGCTGAGAGTTTAAATTTAAACACTCTATTCATATCTGGATGCTTAAATTCTCCACTGGTGTCTATATATGCACAGAAATTACATCCATTGCAAGGGCGAGTACCAAAGTCACTCACAGCACAAGACTGTGCCACCCCCGGTTGTAACTGAGGTCCACATAATATTATCTTCAAGTTCTTTTTATTTTTAAAACTGTACTTCGGGGTTTCCCCCACTAACCATTTAACCGCATCATTGGCACATAAAATATTCCAGTTCCTGCAGTAGATCTCCTGTAGTGCCTTGACATTACTGGAATAAATAACTGACATCCTTACACATTGAGCAGTATCCCTTATCATAGATGATGGCAATACAGCATCAGAAAAATAAGGTCTCCCCTCATTATTCATACTATCCAGAGCTTCTGGTAAAATACCTTGAAGATCATTATCAGCATAGCCCCTCTGTAGGACCCTTGTTCTAAACTCATCGAGCTCATTATCAGCAGAGCCCCTCTGTAGGACCCTTTTTCTAAGCTCATGAAGCTCATTATCAGCATAGCCCCTCCGTAGGACCCTTTTTCTAAGCTCATGAAGCTCATTATCAGCATAGCCCCTCTGTAGGACCCTTGTTCTAAGCTCATCGAGCTCATTATCAGCAGAGCCCCTCTGTAGGACCCCTGTTCTAAGCTCAACGAGCTCATTATCAGCAGAGCCCCTCTGTAGGACCCTTGTTCTAAGCTCATGAAGCTCATTATCAGCATAGCCCCTCTGAAGGACCCTTGTTCGAAGCTCATCGAGCTCATTATCAGCAGAGCCCCTCTGTAGGACCCTTGTTCTAAGCTCATGAAGCTCATTATCAGCAGAGCCCCTCTGTAGGACCCTTGTTCTAAGCTCATCGAGCTCATTATCAGCAGAGCCCCTCTGTAGGACCCTTGTTCTAAGCTCATCGAGCTCATTATCAGCAGAGCCCCTCTGTAGGACCCTTGTTCTAAGCTCTTCGAACTCATTATCTACAGAGCCCCTCTGTAGGACCCTTGTTCTAAGCTCATCGAGCTCATTATCAGCAGAGCCCCTCTGTAGGACCCTTGTTCTAAGCTCATGAAGCTCATTATCAGCATAGCCCCTCTGTAGGACCCTTGTTCTAAGCTCATTGAGCTCATTATCAGCAGAGCCCCTCTGTAGGACCCTTGTTCTAAGCTCATCGAGCTCATTATCAGCAGAGCCCCTCTGTAGGACCCTTGTTCTAAGCTCATCGAGCTCATTATCAGCAGAGCCCCTCTGTAGGACCCTTGTTCTAAGCTCATGAAGCTCATTATCAGCATAGCCCCTCTGTAGGACCCTTGTTCTAAGCTCATTGAGCTCATTATCAGCAGAGCCCCTCTGTAGGACCCTTGTTCTAAGCTCATCGAGCTCATTATCAGCATTGCCCCTCTGTAGGACCCTTGTTCTAAGCTCATCGAGCTCATTATCAGCATGGCCCCTCTGTAGGACCCTTGTTCTAAGCTCATCGAGCTCATTATCAGCAGAGCCCCTCTGTAAGACCCTTGTTCTAAGCTCATCAAGCTCATTATCAGCATAGCCCCTCTGTAGGACACTTGTTCTAAACTCATCGAGCTCATTATCAGCAGAGCCCCTCTGTAGGACCCTTTTTCTAAGCTCATGAAGCTCATTATCAGCATAGCCCCTCTGTAGGACCCTTTTTCTAAGCTCATGAAGCTCATTATCAGCATAGCCCCTCTGTAGGACCCTTGTTCTAAGCTCATCGAGCTCATTATCAGCAGAGCCCCTCTGTAGGACCCTTGTTCTAAGCTCATCGAGCTCATTATCAGCAGAGCCCCTCTGTAGGACCCTTGTTCTAAGCTCATCGAGCTCATTATCAGCAGAGCCCCTCTGTAGGACCCTTGTTCTAAGCTCATGAAGCTCATTATCAGCATAGCCCCTCTGTAGGACCCTTGTTCTAAGCTCATCAAGCTCATTATCAGCATGGCCCCTCTGTAGGACCCTTGTTCTAAGCTCATCGAGCTCATTATCAGCATGGCCCCTCTGTAGGACCCTTGTTCTAAGCTCATCGAGCTCATTATCAGCATGGCCCCTCTGTAGGACCCTTGTTCTAAACTCATCGAGCTCATTATCAGCAGAGCCCCTCTGTAAGACCCTTGTTCTAAGCTCCTCGAGCTCATTATCAGCATAGCCCCTCTGTAGGACCCTTGTTCTAAACTCATCGAGCTCATTATCAGCAGAGCCCCTCTGTAGGACCCTTTTTCTAAGCTCATGAAGCTCACTATCAGCATAGCCCCTCCGTAGAATCCTTGTTCTAAGCTCATGAAGCTAATTATCAGCATAGACCTTCTGTAGGACCCTTGTTCTAAGCTCATCGAGCTCATTATCAGCAGAGCCCCTCTGTAGGACCACTGTTCTAAGCTCATCGAGCTCATTATCAGCAGAGCCCCTCTGTAGGACCCTTGTTCTAAGCTCATGAAGCTCATTATCAGCATAGCCTCTCTGTAGGACCCTTGTTCTAAGCTCATCGAGCTCATTATCAGCAGAGCCCCTCTGTAGGATCCTTGTTCTAAGCTCATGAATCCTTGTTCTAAGCTCATGAAGCTCATTATCAGCATAGCCCCTCTGTAGGACCCTTGTTCTAAGCTCATCGAGCTCATTATCAGCAGAGCCCCTCTGTAGGACCCTTGTTCTAAGCTCATCGAGCTCATTATCAACAGAGCCCCTCTGTAGGACCCTTGTTCTAAGTTCATCGAGCTCATTATCAGCATAGCCCCTCTGTAGGACCCTTGTTCTAAACTCATCGAGCTCATTATCAGCATGGCCCCTCTGTAGGACCCTTGTTCTAAGCTCATCGAGCTCATTATCAGCATGGCCCCTCTGTAGGACCCTTGTTCTAAACTCATCGAGCTCATTATCAGCAGAGCCCCTCTGTAGGACCCTTGTTCTAAGCTCATCGAGCTCATTATCAGCAGAGCCCCTCTGTAGGACCCTTGTTCTAAGCTCATCGAGCTCATTTACAACATGGCCCCTCTGTAGGACCCTTGTTCTAAGCTCATCGAGCTCATTATCAGCATGGCCCCTCTGTAGGACCCTTGTTCTAAGCTCATCGAGCTCATTATCAGCATGGCCCCTCTGTAGGACCCTTGTTCTAAACTCATCAAGCTCATTATCAGCAGAGCACATCTGTAAGACCCTTGTTCTAAGCTCCTCGAGCTCATTATCAGCATAGCCCCTCTGTAGGACCCTTGTTCTAAACTCATCAAGCTCATTATCAGCAGAGCCCCTCTGTAGGACCCTTGTTCTAAGCTCATCGAGCTCAATATCAGCAGAGCCGCTCTGTAGGACCCTTGTTCTAAGCTCATTGAGCTCATTATCAGCAGGGCCCCTCTGTAAGACCCTTGTTCTAAGCTCATCGAGCTCATTATCAGCATAGCCCCTCTGTAAGACCCTTGTTCTAAGCTCATGAAGCTCATTATTAGCATAGCCCCTCTGTAGGACCCTTGTTCTAAGCTCATCGAGCTCATTATCAGCAGAGCACCTCTGTAGGACCCTTGTTCTAAGCTCATGAAGCTCATTATCAGCATAGCCCCTCCGTAGGACCCTTGTTCTAAGCTCATCGAGCTCATTATCAGCATAGCCCCTCTGTAGGACCCTTGTTCTAAGCTCATCGAGCTCATTATCAGCAGAGCCCTCTGTAGGACCCTTGTTCTAAGCTCATCGAGCTCATTATCAGCAGAGCCCCTCTGTAGGACCCTTGTTCTAAGCTCATGAAGCTCATTATCAGCATAGCCCCTCTGTAGGACCCATGTTCTAAGCTCATCGAGCTCATTATCAGCAGAGCCCCTCTGTAGGACCCTTGTTCTAAGCTCATCGAGCTCATTATCAGCAGAGCCCCTCTGTAGGACCCTTGTTCTAAGCTCATCGAGCTCATTATCAGCATGGCCCCTCTGTAGGACCCTTGTTCTAAGCTCATCGAGCTCATTATCAGCATGGCCCCTCTGTAGGACCCTTGTTCTAAACTCATCAAGCTCATTATCAGCAGAGCACCTCTGTAAGACCCTTGTTCTAAGCTCCTCGAGCTCATTATCAGCATAGCCCCTCTGTAGGACCCTTGTTCTAAACTCATCAAGCTCATTATCAGCAGAGCCCCTCTGTAGGACCCTTGTTCTAAGCTCATCGAGCTCATTATCAGCAGAGCCATCTGTAGGACCCTTGTTCTAAGCTCATCGAGCTCATTATCAGCAGGGCCCCTCTGTAAGACCCTTGTTCTAAGCTCATCGAGCTCATTATCAGCATAGCCCCTCTGTAAGACCCTTGTTCTAAGCTCATGAAGCTCATTATTAGCATAGCCCCTCTGTAGGACCCTTGTTCTAAGCTCATCGAGCTCATTATCAGCAGAGCACCTCTGTAGGACCCTTGTTCTAAGCTCATGAAGCTCATTATCAGCATAGCCCCTCCGTAGGACCCTTGTTCTAAGCTCATGAAGCTCATTATCAGCATAGCCCCTCTGTAGGACCCTTGTTCTAAGCTCATCGAGCTCATTATCAGCAGAGCCCCTCTGTAGGACCCTTGTTCTAAGCTCATCGAGCTCATTATCAGCAGAGCCCCTCTGTAGGACCCTTGTTCTAAGCTCATGAAGCTCATTATCAGCATGGCCCCTCTGTAGGACCCTTGTTCTAAGCTCATGAAGCTCATTATCAGCAGAGCCCCTCTGTAGGACCCTTGTTCTAAGCTCATCGAACTCATTATCAGCAGAGCCCCTCTGTAGGACCCTTGTTCTAAGCTCATTGAGCTCATTATCAGCATGGCCCCTCTGTAGGACCCTTGTTCTAAGCTAATCGAGCTCATTATCAGCATGGCCCCTCTGTAGGACCCTTGTTCTAAGCTCATCGAGCTCATTATCAGCATGGCCCCTCTGTAGGACCCTTGTTCTAAACTCATCGAGCTCATTATCAGCAGAGCCCCTCTGTAAGACCCTTGTTCTAAGCTCCTCGAGCTCATTATCAGCATAGCCCCTCTGTAGGACCCTTGTTCTAAACTCATCGAGCTCATTATCAGCAGAGCCCCTCTGTAGGACCCTTGTTCTAAGCTAATCGAGCTCATTATCAGCATAGCCCCTCTGTAAGACCCTTGTTCTAAGCTCATGAAGCTCATTATCAGCATAGCCCCTCTGTAGGACCCTTGTTCTAAGCTCATCAAGCTCATTATCAGCAGAGCACCTCTGTAGGACCCTTGTTCTAAGCTCATGAAGCTCATTATCAGCATAGCCCCTCCGTAGGACCCTTGTTCTAAGCTCATCGAGCTCATTATCAGCAGAGCCCCTCTGTAGGACCCTTGTTCTAAGCTCATGAAGCTCATTATCAGCATAGCCCCTCTGTAGGACCCTTGTTCTAAGCTCATCAAGCTCATTATCAGCAGAGCACCTCTGTAGGACCCTTGTTCTAAGCTCATGAAGCTCATTATCAGCATAGCCCTCCATGGGACCCTTGTTCTAAGCTCACTCCGGAGCTCATTATCAGCAGAGCCCCTCTGTAGGACCCTTTTTCTAAGCTCATGAAGCTCACTATCAGCATAGCCCCTCCGTAGAATCCTTGTTCTAAGCTCATGAAGCTAATTATCAGCATAGACCTTCTGTAGGACCCTTGTTCTAAGCTCATCGAGCTCATTATCAGCAGAGCCCCTCTGTAGGACCACTGTTCTAAGCTCATCTAGCTCATTATCAGCAGAGCTCCTCTGTAGGACCCTTGTTCTAAGCTCATGAAGCTCATTATCAGCATAGCCTCTCTGTAGGACCCTTGTTCTAAGCTCATCGAGCTCATTATCAGCAGAGCCCCTCTGTAGGATCCTTGTTCTAAGCTCATGAATCCTTGTTCTAAGCTCATGAAGCTCATTATCAGCATAGCCCCTCTGTAGGACCCTTGTTCTAAGCTCATCGAGCTCATTATCAGCAGAGCCCCTCTGTAGGACCCTTGTTCTAAGCTCATCGAGCTCATTATCAACAGAGCCCCTCTGTAGGACCCTTGTTCTAAGTTCATCGAGCTCATTATCAGCAGAGCCCTCTGTAGGACCCTTGTTCTAAGCTCATGAAGCTCATTATCAGCATAGCCCTCTGTAGGACTCTTGTTCTAAGCTCATCGAGCTCATTATCAGCATAGCCCTCTGTAGGACCCTTGTTCTAAACTCATCGAGCTCATTATCAGCATGGCCCCTCTGTAGGACCCTTGTTCTAAGCTCATCGAGCTCATTATCAGCATGGCCCCTCTGTAGGACCCTTGTTCTAAACTCATCGAGCTCATTATCAGCAGAGCCCTCTGTAGGACCCTTGTTCTAAGCTCATCGAGCTCATTATCAGCAGAGCCCCTCTGTAGGACCCTTGTTCTAAGCTCATCGAGCTCATTTACAACATGGCCCCTCTGTAGGACCCTTGTTCTAAGCTCATCGAGCTCATTATCAGCATGGCCCCTCTGTAGGACCCTTGTTCTAAGCTCATCGAGCTCATTATCAGCATGGCCCCTCTGTAGGACCCTTGTTCTAAACTCATCAAGCTCATTATCAGCAGAGCACCTCTATAAGACCCTTGTTCTAAGCTCCTCGAGCTCATTATCAGCATAGCCCCTCTGTAGGACCCTTGTTCTAAACTCATCAAGCTCATTATCAGCAGAGCCCCTCTGTAGGACCCTTGTTCTAAGCTCATCGAGCTCATTATCAGCAGAGCCGCTCTGTAGGACCCTTGTTCTAAGCTCATCGAGCTCATTATCAGCAGGGCCCCTCTGTAAGACCCTTGTTCTAAGCTCATCGAGCTCATTATCAGCATAGCCCCTCTGTAAGACCCTTGTTCTAAGCTCATGAAGCTTATTATTAGCATAGCCCCTCTGTAGGACCCTTGTTCTAAGCTCATCGAGCTCATTATCAGCAGAGCACCTCTGTAGGACCCTTGTTCTAAGCTCATCGAGCTCATTTACAACATGGCCCCTCTGTAGGACCCTTGTTCTAAGCTCATCGAGCTCATTATCAGCATGGCCTCTCTGTAGGACCCTTGTTCTAAGCTCATTGAGCTCATTATCAGCATGGCCCCTCTGTAGGACCCTTGTTCTAAACTCATCAAGCTCATTATCAGCAGAGCACCTCTGTAAGACCCTTGTTCTAAGCTCCTCGAGCTCATTATCAGCATAGCCCCTCTGTAGGACCCTTGTTCTAAACTCATCAAGCTCATTATCAGCAGAGCCCCTCTGTAGGACCCTTGTTCTAAGCTCATCGAGCTCATTATCAGCAGAGCCGCTCTGTAGGACCCTTGTTCTAAGCTCATCGAGCTCATTATCAGCAGGGCCCCTCTGTAAGACCCTTGTTCTAAGCTCATCGAGCTCATTATCAGCATAGCCCCTCTGTAAGACCCTTGTTCTAAGCTCATGAAGCTCATTATTAGCATAGCCCCTCTGTAGGACCCTTGTTCTAAGCTCATCGAGCTCATTATCAGCAGAGCACCTCTGTAGGACCCTTGTTCTAAGCTCATGAAGCTCATTATCAGCATAGCCCCTCCGTAGGACCCTTGTTCTAAGCTCATCGAGCTCATTATCAGCATAGCCCCTCTGTAGGACCCTTGTTCTAAGCTCATCGAGCTCATTATCAGCAGAGCCCCTCTGTAGGACCCTTGTTCTAAGCTCATCGAGCTCATTATCAGCAGAGCCCCTCTGTAGGACCCTTGTTCTAAGCTCATGAAGCTCATTATCAGCATAGCCCCTCTGTAGGACCCTTGTTCTAAGCTCATCGAGCTCATTATCAGCAGAGCCCCTCTGTAGGACCCTTGTTCTAAGCTCATCGAACTCATTATCAGCAGAGCCCCTCTGTAGGACCCTTGTTCTAAGCTCATCGAGCTCATTATCAGCATGGCCCCTCTGTAGGACCCTTGTTCTAAGCTCATCGAGCTCATTATCAGCATGGCCCCTCTGTAGGACCCTTGTTCTAAGCTCATCGAGCTCATTATCAGCATGGCCCCTCTGTAGGACCCTTGTTCTAAACTCATCGAGCTCATTATCAGCAGAGCCCCTCTGTAAGACCCTTGTTCTAAGCTCCTCGAGCTCATTATCAGCATAGCCCCTCTGTAGGACCCTTGTTCTAAACTCATCGAGCTCAATATCAGCAGAGCCCCTCTGTAGGACCCTTGTTCTAAGCTCATCGAGCTCATTATCAGCATAGCCCCTCTGTAAGACCCTTGTTCTAAGCTCATGAAGCTCATTATCAGCATAGCCCCTCTGTAGGACCCTTGTTCTAAGCTCATCAAGCTCATTATCAGCAGAGCACCTCTGTAGGACCCTTGTTCTAAGCTCATGAAGCTCATTATCAACAGAGCCCCTCCGTAGGACCCTTGTTCTAAGCTCATCGAGCTCATTATCAGCAGAGCCCCTCTGTAGGACCCTTGTTCTAAGCTCATGAAGCTCATTATCAGCATAGCCCCTCTGTAGGACCCTTGTTCTAAGCTCATCAAGCTCATTATCAGCAGAGCACCTCTGTAGGACCCTTGTTCTAAGCTCATGAAGCTCATTATCAGCATAGCCCCTCCGTAGGACCCTTGTTCTAAGCTCATCGAGCTCATTATCAGCAGAGCCCCTCTGTAGGACCCTTTTTCTAAGCTCATGAAGCTCACTATCAGCATAGCCCCTCCGTAGAATCCTTGTTCTAAGCTCATGAAGCTAATTATCAGCATAGACCTTCTGTAGGACCCTTGTTCTAAGCTCATCGAGCTCATTATCAGCAGAGCCCCTCTGTAGGACCACTGTTCTAAGCTCATCGAGCTCATTATCAGCAGAGCCCCTCTGTAGGACCCTTGTTCTAAGCTCATGAAGCTCATTATCAGCATAGCCTCTCTGTAGGACCCTTGTTCTAAGCTCATCGAGCTCATTATCAGCAGAGCCCCTCTGTAGGATCCTTGTTCTAAGCTCATGAATCCTTGTTCTAAGCTCATGAAGCTCATTATCAGCATAGCCCCTCTGTAGGACCCTTGTTCTAAGCTCATCGAGCTCATTATCAGCAGAGCCCCTCTGTAGGACCCTTGTTCTAAGCTCATCGAGCTCATTATCAACAGAGCCCCTCTGTAGGACCCTTGTTCTAAGTTCATCGAGCTCATTATCAGCAGAGCCCCTCTGTAGGACCCTTGTTCTAAGCTCATGAAGCTCATTATCAGCATAGCCCCTCTGTAGGACCCTTGTTCTAAGCTCATCGAGCTCATTATCAGCATAGCCCCTCTGTAGGACCCTTGTTCTAAACTCATCGAGCTCATTATCAGCATGGCCCCTCTGTAGGACCCTTGTTCTAAGCTCATCGAGCTCATTATCAGCATGGCCCCTCTGTAGGACCCTTGTTCTAAACTCATCGAGCTCATTATCAGCAGAGCCCCTCTGTAGGACCCTTGTTCTAAGCTCATCGAGCTCATTATCAGCAGAGCCCCTCTGTAGGACCCTTGTTCTAAGCTCATCAAGCTCATTTACAACATGGCCCCTCTGTAGGACCCTTGTTCTAAGCTCATCGAGCTCATTATCAGCATGGCCCCTCTGTAGGACCCTTGTTCTAAGCTCATCGAGCTCATTATCAGCATGGCCCCTCTGTAGGACCCTTGTTCTAAACTCATCAAGCTCATTATCAGCAGAGCACCTCTGTAAGACCCTTGTTCTAAGCTCCTCGAGCTCATTATCAGCATAGCCCCTCTGTAGGACCCTTGTTCTAAACTCATCAAGCTCATTATCAGCAGAGCCCCTCTGTAGGACCCTTGTTCTAAGCTCATCGAGCTCATTATCAGCAGAGCCGCTCTGTAGGACCCTTGTTCTAAGCTCATCGAGCTCATTATCAGCAGGGCCCCTCTGTAAGACCCTTGTTCTAAGCTCATCGAGCTCATTATCAGCATAGCCCCTCTGTAAGACCCTTGTTCTAAGCTCATGAAGCTCATTATTAGCATAGCCCCTCTGTAGGACCCTTGTTCTAAGCTCATCGAGCTCATTATCAGCAGAGCACCTCTGTAGGACCCTTGTTCTAAGCTCATGAAGCTCATTATCAGCATAGCCCCTCCGTAGGACCCTTGTTCTAAGCTCATCGAGCTCATTATCAGCATAGCCCCTCTGTAGGACCCTTGTTCTAAGCTCATCAAGCTCATTATCAGCAGAGCCCTTCTGTAGGACCCTTGTTCTAAGCTCATCGAGCTCATTATCAGCAGAGCCCCTCTGTAGGACCCTTGTTCTAAGCTCATCAAGCTCATTATCAGCATAGCCCCTCTGTAGGACCCTTGTTCTAAGCTCATCGAGCTCATTATCAGCAGAGCCCCTCTGTAGGACCCTTGTTCCAAACTCATCAGGCTCATTATCAGCAGAGCCCCTCTGTAGAACTCTTGTTCTAAGCTCATCGAGCTCATTATCAGCATGGCCCCTCTGTAGGACCCTTGTTCTAAGCTCATCAAGCTCATTATCAGCATGGCCCCTCTGTAGGACCCTTGTTCTAAGCTCATCGAGCTCATTATCAGCAGAGCCCCTCTGTAGGACCCTTGTTCTAAGCTCATCGAGCTCATTATCAGCAGAGCCCCTCTGTAAGACCCTTGTTCTAAGCTCATCGAGCTCATTATCAGCATAGCCCCTCTGTAGGACCCTTGTTCTAAGCTCATCGAGCTCATTATCAGCATAGCCCCTCTGTAGGACCCTTGTTCTAAGCTCATCGAGCTCATTATCAGCAGAGCCCCTCTGTAGGACCCTTGTTCTAAGCTCATGAAGCTCATTATCAGCAGAGCCCCTCTGTAGGACCCTTGTTCTAAGCTCATGAAGCTCATTATCAGCATAGCCCCTCTGTAGGACCCTTGTTCTAAGCTCATCGAGCTCATTATCAGCAGAGCCCCTCTGTAGGACCCTTGTTCTAAGCTCATCGAGCTCATTATCAGCAGAGCCCCTCTGTAGGACCCTTGTTCTAAGCTCATGAAGCTCATTATCAGCATAGCCCCTCTGTAGGACCCTTGTTCTAAGCTCATCGAGCTCATTATCAGCATGGCCCCTCTGTAGGACCCTTGTTCTAAGCTCATCGAGCTCATTATCAGCATGGCCCCTCTGTAGGACCCTTGTTCTAAACTCATCGAGCTCATTATCAGCAGAGCCCCTCTGTAAGACCCTTGTTCTAAGCTCCTCGAGCTCATTATCAGCATAGCCCCTCTGTAGGACCCTTGTTCTAAACTCATCGAGCTCATTATCAGCAGAGCCCCTCTGTAGGACCCTTGTTCTAAGCTCATCGAGCTCATTATCAGCATAGCCCCTCTGTAAGACCCTTGTTCTAAGCTCATGAAGCTCATTATCAGCATAGCCCCTCTGTAGGACCCTTGTTCTAAGCTCATCAAGCTCATTATCAGCAGAGCCCCTCTGTAGGACCCTTGTTCTAAGCTCATCGAGCTCATTATCAGCATAGCCCCTCTGTAGGACCCTTGTTCTAAGCTCATCAAGCTCATTATCAGCAGAGCCCCTCTGTAGGACCCTTGTTCTAAGCTCATCGAGCTCATTATCAGCAGAGCCCCTCTGTAGGACCCTTGTTCTAAGCTCATCGAGCTCATTATCAGCAGAGCCCCTCTGTAGGACCCTTGTTCTAAGCTCATGAAGCTCATTATCAGCATAGCCCCTCTGTAGGACCCTTGTTCTAAGCTCATCGAGCTCATTATCAGCATAGCCCCTCTGTAGGACCCTTGTTCTAAGCTCATCGAGCTCATTATCAGCAGAGCCCCTCTGTAGGACCCTTGTTCTAAGCTCATCGAGCTCATTATCAGCATAGCCCCTCTGTAGGACCCTTGTTCTAAGCTCATCGAGCTCATTATCAGCAGAGCCCCTCTGTAGGACCCTTGTTCTAAGCTCATCGAGCTCATTATCAGCAGAGCCCCTCTGTAGGACCCTTGTTCTAAACTCATCGAGCTCATTATCAGCAGAGCCCCTCTGTAGGATCCTTGTTCTAAGCTCATGAAGCTCATTATCAGCAGAGCCCCTCTGTAAGACCCTTGTTCTAAACTCATCTAGCTCATTATCAGCAGAGCCCCTCTGTAGGACCCTTGTTCTAAGCTCATTGAGCTCATTATCAGCAGAGCCCCTCCGTAGAACCCTTGTTCTAAGCTCATCGAGCTCATTATCAGCAGAGCCCCTCTGTAGGACCCTTGTTCTAAGCTCATCGAGCTCATTATCAGCAGAGCCCCTCTGTAAGACCCTTGTTCTATGTTCTAAGCTCATTGCTCATTATTAGCAGAGCCTTTCTGTAGGACCCTTGTTCTAAGCTCATCGAGCTCATTATCAGCAGAGCCCCTCTGTAGGACCCTTGTTCTAAGCTCATCGAGCTCATTATCAGCAGAGCCCCTCTGTAGGACCCTTGTTCTAAGCTCATCGAGCTCATTATCAGCAGAGCCCCTCCGTAGGACCCTTGTTCTAAACTCCTCAATCTCATTATCAACAGATCTCATCTGTAGGACCCTTGTTCTAAGCTCATCGAGCTCACCCTCAAACCTATCTTGGTTTGCTGTTAATCTAGATGTTCTGAGTCCTTGCCCCCTAATAATATTCTTGAAAATATGCTGGGGGTGCATACTTGTTCTATGCAAGTGAAAAACAACTCTCAGTAATCCACAAATCCACAGAAAAAAGCAAATTTATTCCTCTGACGTCTCGGCCTTAGCCTTCAAGGAGTAAAGAACATATTAACACACTTCATTTATATATAGAAAACTATTTAGTAAAACAATAAAACAATAAATCAATTAGTAACAATCCAATTTAAATAAATACTCTCCAATTTAAGTCTTCATTAAGACCTTGTGGGTACATAGTATTAAATTTTAAAATATACATAGCTTCCTTATGTATCAAAGCTTGTTTAATATTAGAAATATTATGCCAAGAACAATTTATTTTTTCTAAAACTGTGGCCTGAAGTTCTTCATTTTTACTATTATGAAAATCCCTAAAATGCACAGCTACAGAACTTGCTTCTCTATTATTAATAATGTCCCTGGCGTGTTCCAACAGCCTAACTTTAAATGACCGTTTGGTCTCACCAATATAAAATTTCTTACACAGACATTTAAGGGCATAAATCACTCCCTCAGAGTTACAGCTGAAAACACCAAGAGTATTAAATCTAACATTATTAATATGGGAAAATTTATTAACCACAAAACTACAGGCTTTGCATTTCCCACACTTCAAAGTACCGCTGATAAATAAACTACGTTGTAAACTAAAAACAGGCATCTCAAATCTGCTCTTCACTAAAAAATCTTTTATATTCCTACCTCTTCTATATGAAAATCGTAAATCAACATCCAGCCATAAAGACACATTGTGTAAGGAACTAAAATAATTCCAATAATGATTAACTAACCTAACCATTTCCTCACTAAAACAATCATATGTTGAAACAAAGTATAAAATGTCCCTCAGAACTTTACCATTTGGCCCATCTGCACACCTAGTATGAACTTTATTAACAACTTTTTTATACCTATAACCATAAAACCTATTATAACTATTTTGTATAACTTGCTTAGTATAACCCCTTTGGCTAAAGGTATGCATTAATAAACTCAACTCCTTATTGAAAACAACTTCACTATTACATAGCCTAGAGATCCTAAGAATTTCACTATATGGCAAAGCTTCCAATGTATGTGGAGGATGACAACTAGTGCCATGCACATACTGTGTACCATCATCAAACTTCCTATTAACATAAGTTACTAGACTCTTTCCATCAACAATATTTAGAATAATATCAAAAAAAGGAATAGATGTACCTTTTTTCAACCCATCAAATTCCAGAGAAAACCTGTTTCTATTTAGGTCTAAAATAAAATTATCCACTAAGGTTTCACCACCTTCAACCAAAAAAATTAAATCATCCACAAACCTAAAATATTTAATAACATGATTCTGAAAAAAATATTTTCTATATAAAAACTCTGATTCAAATAAACCCATAGCTAAATTTGCATACATGGGGGCAAAAGCTGCCCCCATGGCTGTACCTCGTTTTTGTCGATACAAACAATTATCAAATTCGAAAAAATTATTAGTCCAAGAAAAATGAATAAGCTCTAGGATATACTCTATAACAGGATAATCCCCTAGAAAAAATCTAACAGCCTCCATACCAAATTGATGACTAATATTTGTATAGAGGCTTTTAACATCGATGGTAATCCAATACATTTGCTCATTCCATTTAACTTCATTAATTTTTTCTAAAAAATCAAACACATCAGTAATATATGAAGGTAAAGTTTTAACCTTAGCTAACAGAAAGCTATGTAAAAAAAAGACCCAAATTGTGCAAAAAATAATTACATCCTGAAACAACGGGTCTCCCTGGGGGTGTTGTTAAACTTTTATGTATTTTGGGAAGACAATAAAAGTTAGCCATTTTACAACCTTCTCTACTAAATTTCTTCTTTAAATCCATATGGGAAAAATAACCTAACCTTTCACCCTTCTCAAGTAACTCATCATATTCCTTTAAAGCATGGTTATATAAAGTATGTCCTACCTTTTCATAAACATTTTCATCATTTAAATGTTCAATACACATTCTAAAATATTGAGAATAATGCATAACAAGATTGTTGCCTTTATCAGATGGCTTAAAAACAATTTCATTCATTTTGCTCAATTTTAGTAAAGCCTTCCATTCATTAAGACATAAATTATACTGTATATTAGCTCTATGTTTCATATATTCTTCAAATGTATATTCAGTGGAGAAATTTAATAGATTAACAAAATGCATAACATCATTATTTAAAACTGGAGGAACAAAATTACTATCTTGCTTAATGCAGTTAGTATCAAATTTAAAAAATGCATCATATATATCTTCAGATACACATGTATGAAAACTATCACATGAGGAATCAAAATTATCTAAGGAAGACGCAACATTAGCATTATTATAGAAAAAACTTTTTAAATGAAGCTTTCTGCCCAATCTGTAGATATCCCTTTTCATTTCATGAATGTGCGATACTACAGTTGGAATAAACTTCAGTCCCCTATTAAGAACAGATAACTCAGTGTCCGTAAAAAATTGTCCCGACAAGTTAATAACATAATTTGCATTTAGAGGTAAAGAAAAAAACATCACCATCTACCTCTTTTGTAATCGCCTTGTGGAAATTGTTCTCTGTGACGAACCTTGTACATCCCTCTGGCGTTTTCTTCCCTGAAAACCTCCACGTGTATTGCTCGTCTCTCCACGAAAAGTTTGGTGAAATCTCTCCGATTGCTTGAGGCTTCGGTAATGTAGGAAAATCTGTATTAACATTGTCTATCTCTTCATAAGAGGTATAACCCCCTTCAGACACTGAGAATGAAGAATTATGATTGCCTTCACTTCCATAGTCATTTGAAAACGCACCTGATGACGTGGCTTCTTACGACTGGCTCTAGACAAAAAAGCCTTATTGTTCTCATAATCACGTAAGTCCCTCAATAGTTTACCTTTTTTTCTTTCAAGTAACAAAGTCTCGTAATCTTTTAATTTTTCATTCATACCACTCAAAAAATCATCCATAGTTGGAGCAGAAGTGCAGACAATGAGATTTTCACAAAGTCTCTTTATTTCTACACCCAGTTCACACTGCTTGATTCTATCACACTCAATCAAAATCTGTACCCATTCGGAAACACATTTATGAGTGGATGCAACCCAGCGTTTATGAAAGGCAATATCTGTATCTTTTTGCAAATCAAAAGGGGTGGTTGGATTTTTGTACACTCTTAACCCCCTAGGTGTTATTTCCAAATCCACATACTTTTGTAAGCCACAGATGTTAAAATATGTAGCCGTTTCTTTCCACATATTCTTTTCTAACTCATCAAACAGAGACTTACTTTCGTTTCTGATAGAAGAAGGTAATTTATGTCCCACACTATTAAAGGGATTAGGGAAACGTTTCTTCCTATCATCCTCCCATTTATCCCAAACATCGGAAATGTTACCAGTCACATTTCTGTGTGCAGAAATTCTTTCGGTACGATCCGAAGTGGTAGCTAAAAAATTGTCCAACGACATTTGTGTACCATCCACAGTCTCTCTGAAAATACGAGGCAAATGGAGTTGTGGATCACTCACCATAAATAAACGAACTACCAGAAAACTGCCAAATGAATAAATGAAAAAACTCTCAATAATCCACAAATCCACAGAAAAAAGCAAATTTATTCCTCTGACATATCGGCCTTAGCCTTCAAGGAGTAAAGAACATATTAACACACTTCATTTATATATACAAAACTATTTAGTAAAACAATAAAGCTCATCGAGGTCACCCTCAAACCTATCTTGGTTCGCTGTTAATCTAGATGTTCTGAGTCCTTGCCCCCTAACAATATTCTTGAAAATATGCTGGGGGTGCATACTTCTTCTATGCAAGTAACTGCTCCTATAGCAATCCTTCCTATGTATCTCAGTCTCAAAACAGCCATCAGACCTCTGGTTCATCTTCACATCCATGAAATCAACACAATCAAATGAACTCATTATCGTAAATCTCAGAAAAGGGGTACTTCCATTCAGATGTGAAAAGAAGGGTGCAAAGTAGATTCATCCCCCTCCCATAAAAGGAAAAGGTAATCTACAAACCTCCTATAGAACTTCAGCCACTTGCCATACTCACCCATGAGATGTGCCTTCTCCCAGAAGGCCATGACAATACTGGTGTAGCCATTGGCACAGGAATACACACACACACACACACACACACACACACACACACACACACACACACACACACACACACTCACATACATACATGTATACCATAGACACACACGCACACATGTACACCATACACACACACACACACACACACACACACACACACACACACACACACACACACACAAGCATACACTAAAACATACACAGACATGCATGCACACACATACCCAGAATATCTACAATTTTTTCTTTGCATGTACATTTGTGCGCATATACATACATATATAGATATTTCTGTGTGTGTGTGGATGTATGTGTGCATGTGTGTGTGTGTGTGTGTGTGTGTGTGTGTGTGTGTGTGTGTGTGTGTGTGTGCAAGAGTATATATGTGCATGCCTACGGGTATACCAAATGTAATCAAAACACCCAAATGTTGATGTTCATAACTTCAACTTTGGAAACATCGAAACAACCTTGGCATATGCAAAATTAAAACAAAAAAAAAATTAAAACATCATTTTTTGCAGAGGGGGCAACACCCCTGCTAATTATATAAACTTATTCTGAGATCATATAATGTCAGGGAAAGGGTATTTTTCCCAACCCCGAAAACTGTGCAGTCTCTCTCACTTGTTAGCCATCTGTGTTGTCGACCAAATTTTGTTGACTAAACTAAATCTAGTCCTTAAATATATATATATATATATATATATATATATATATATATATATATATATATGTGTCTATATATAGTAACATCTTGCTTGTGGCGGAAAAACATGGAATGTGCCTTTAAATGCATGCATCTGACTGAGGTACATTATCATGAAAATTACACATTAAATTAGGTGTGTTAGCTACAATAATGAAAAGTTCATTGCCAAAACCAGTGTTTATATAAAATGCTGTTGTCTACATCATGGTCCTCAACATGGAGGCTTATCATAGCTTAGGGCAGGGGTTCTCCCCAAGGATCTGCGGTTCCTGAGGTTAGATGACGCAGTCAGGACTTATTACAGATACAGCCCAAGACCTGCAGGTATGACTTTTAATTAACAGACTAGCTGGAAGGGCTTCTGTGACTGGCATGTGCAGTGGAGTTACCTGTGTGGACTGTTAGCCTTACACTACGGTACAGTGTACATTGTGCATAGCTTGTTAAGCTCAGTGTAGAAAGCCAAATGGAGTAGACTTTCATTTCATTCTCATGTGTTTCTTCAAACAAATGCATTTTTGCATACTTGTACTCCCAGTGGGATTTTTGTGTATGAATTGTAAGACTTACATTCTCTGTCTCTCACACTCACTATATAAATAAATATATGCATTTCGGTATAAGTATTACAAAATTCATTAATACTTTTCATTCATATACATCTTTCTGTATTTAAGATATATGCATGTTGGTCACTTTGATGATGTAGAGGTATAAAGCTCTGACTATGTCCCAAGCGACCTGGGTTCGATTACCATCCTGAGTAAGAGAGAGAACAGCAGGGAGGGAGGGATGGGCGTGTCATCCCTAGGGAGGGTGTTTGCTGATGATGATCCCTAAGGGGAGGCATGGCCAAAGATAGGAGTTGCCCTCAGACATGAAGTTATCAAGTGTAGGAGAGGGGGTAGGGAAAGTGGGTGAGACATAAAAACCCTCCAAGTGAATGTGGAAACTGGGGAGGTGACAGGGAAAGTAGGTAGGACATAAGAAAACCCCTCCCAGATGGATCTGGAGACTGCTGAACCACCAAGATGCCCTTAGGATCCAAAATGGTCCTAGCCGTACTGGAGTAAGTCTAGGGAGGGTAGGACATCAACTGGTAGACCCAGCATGGATGTGGGGCACTGGGGAGCCGGGCTGGTTAAATGATGTAAGGGTGGAAAAAATAAAGAAGTGCATGCTTAGATGTATACGGTATATCAGCATTACAAAATTAATAAATGGCTCCTTATTATATATCTTTTTTCGGGATTCATACGGATCACCGAACGGCAACATAACCGAAACAGATTCGGCCGGGCATACTTGTGGGAAAGTGCTTTTCATCGAAAGGCACTTTTGTGTAAGTTTGCCTGTTGCAAAGATCGCACTACAGTGGGGATAAGAGATAATTCCCATTTCCCCACTGTAGTGTAACCTTGGAGTGAGAATATTTAAGTGGGGGGGGGTCTGGGGGGTGCAGGAGGGCTTGCCCCCCTGCAAAAACGTAAAAGTAATTTTTTTTTAAGCACACTTTAACAAAAGCACTTTTTCGGTGAAAGCGGTTTCGTTAAAGTGTGTTCTGTGATTGTGGATTCGGACTATTGAACTTTTGTTCAATAGTCCTAGATCCCTTTCTTCATGTCTCAATATTTTCTTTCTCTTCAAATCACCTTCTAAAGTCATGTCTCTACACATGGTGTGCTCTCAGCTATGAGTTTTGCTTTTACTTAACTGTTTACTTTCACTCGTTTTTATGCTTCTCTTTCTAAACTGTAGTGCTTTACTGTCCTACTATATCTGCATACATATAGTGCATACATATACATAGTACATATACACACACACACAGACACATATATATATATATATATATATATATATATATATATATATATATCATACATATATATATATATATATATACATACACAAAAACACACACACACACACACACACACACACACACACACACACACACACACACACACACACACACACACACGCACACATACACACACACATGTGGGCAGCACAGTGGTGTAGCGGTAGCATTTTCGCCTGACAGCAAGAGGTTCTCTGGTTCAATTCTTGGCTGGGGTGCCTTCTGTGCAGAGTCTACATGTTCTCCCTGCATTCGTGTGGGTTTCCTCCCACATCACAAAGACATGCGTCTGCAGCATTTCTCCATGGGCCTCCGCTAAAAATTGGCGTTGTTCCAAGTTGGACTTTCCCGGTTAACAAATGATAAATAAATATATATATATATATATATATATATATATATATATATATGCAGTATTTGTGTGTGTACACACACACACACACACACACATATATATATATATAAGTTTCAAGAGATTCAGTGGTAGTCATAATGAAATCAGGTAGCTTTTCATTAAGAAAAGCTGAGTAGTGACATTTCTTACGTAAACCAACTTGTCCTTCCTGCATTTCTACTTTTGCCTTGTTTTAACTTCATGTAGTTATAGCTCAGTGTGTCAGTTTGTTGATCCCTACATAAGACTAAACAATCAAACATATGGGTTATTAAATGCTTAACATATATCCCTAAAGAATTCTCCCAGATGTTTTAAATATGTCATCATATGTCACATTTCTCATACACATTACCTTTTGTCCGTCATCTCTGTGGTCTTGTGAGTGCATATATCATCTCATATGGCAACTGAATATCACAGCACAGTGTGCACATTCATCCAGTGTCTATGTACAAGGTGTTACAGACAGGGAATTCAGTCCCTCTCAGTCTGAGGTGAAATGAGCACATATCAGGTGTGGTTAGCGCTGAAGGGCTTCATGTCTCTCTCTGCAAGGAGTAAACGTGTTGAACAGAAAATCTGTTATTTACCACTGTGATTTTTTTTGACATCATCAAATTCCAAGGCCAAAAAAATTATATACAAGATAAAATATTAGAAAAGAAACTGTATTTGCTAAATGCCAGAAGTCCTAAAAATAAAATGTGAGATCTAGGGCCAGATTCTAAATGCATTGGGTCACAATGAGGGAGCTTCTACCGTCCTGTGTTTCTACCCCTGAACCTGAACCCAAAGTTTACCTCCACCCCTGGAAATGACATCATCTGAGGGACAGGATATGCTCAGATTACTACCTCGCAATGTCGAGATGCTGAATGGCTGGCATCCTATGATGCCAGAACAGGGTAATGAGGTTCTCTACCTTAGTGTATTGAACTGGGCTGTATTATTTATTCCTTGCATAGCTTAGGCCTAGCCAAGAACTCAGTGGACCCACACAGTCTAGATGAAGTTGCCAGGCACCACAGCTGTATGGTAGTTTGAGGACTGCAGCCTGCAGGACACGAACTCCCATATGTTTGGATCTGAAGAGCCACAAGGCTGCCCTGCACAGCAGCTTCACCTGCATGTCAAATGTGCTACTGCAGATGGTCTTGTTTCCCACCACATGCTACCTGCAGTACCAAGTCCCTATTACAGGAGAGGCTGTTGCTAAACTGCCCATTGACCTCAACGAGCTACTCCGTTGATTCAGGATTCTAAAGTGTTTCATCACTGCAAGCCCAATTCCCATTTTAGAATCAGACACTGGGCTTCACCAGTCCCTATCAGCAAACACTGCAGGAGGAGTGATGGAACCTTTGGGTTTGGACTCAGGGATAAGGCAACTACTCTGCCCTTTTGAAATCCAACCCCTGGAAGGTTTCCTTTGCTTGGAGGGTGTTGAAATCTGTATCATTACTGAATTATGGTTTAAAGATCCAAAATTGATAGCGCAAATTCCACAGGCTAACTCTTTTCATTCCTACACCTCCTGTGGGATAGGTGATGGTGTCTCTGTCATTCATACTTCTCAACTGTCCAGATTTTCACAGAATGCCCAGATTTTTGCCTTATATTTTTAGTTCATTTCTCATAAAATTTGTGATTTTGTGGATTTTTGTGGTAAATCAGTGAGGAATGAATTCACTAAACAATGACAGGCATTTGCGTTTCAGACTTTATATCCTTCACAAAATGCCTGGTAACACAAGACCTTTTATTCTGATTGCTTTCCTAAGTATATAAGAGCAATATTAAAAAGTTGGCCTATTTTGAGGGGCGTTTCCCCATTGTTTTTGTGCCTGTCCAGATTTTTATCGTAAGAGGTTGACAGGTATGCTGTCATTGTAAATGACACCTAAAGTTATCTGACTCTACAAGACACACCTATGTCTCCTTCAAAATGTGGGAATTTCTTCACTAAACTCCAGGATGAAAAATTAATGAGAATACAAGCTTTGAAGGAGATTTTAACCAGCTAAACACTGACTTGGTAAACTAATCAACATAAAGACCATACATTCGAGCATTAATTAACTATGCTAATCAAAATACTATGGAACATAATGCAAGCATCTTAATATCTTAGATATTAGACTTGCAAAGCTAAGATCTTTGTGCTCTCTGCGCCCCCCCCCCCCCCCCGCCCATGGTTATACTGTAAGTAATTAGCAAAGGCCGTGATCCCATCATCTCTAAGTTATTTATAAAATCAAATGCTGTCATGAATTAATCATCCTTCCTAGATATTACTAGCAGAAACGATAATGCATTAAGTTTCCTTCTTACGAACACAGACTGGGAGACAATCCCTGGGACTCATTTAAGCCTGTCAGGATAGTATAAGAAAGGTTCTGTGATTTTATTAACCCTCGGACTCATGAACACACACAGCTAAGAGACAAATAAACAGGTACAATTAAAAACTGGTGGAATTACAAAATTATAACATATATAACTGAAAAACAGAGAAATTGCTCAGATTTAAAAAAAATTCTTATCATAAAACCAAGCCTAGATTTAAAACCAGTTCGGAAGTTACATATTTTTGTTATCAGATTTTCCAGGTCTATCTTGAGTCATGAGGATGAAACTAATGATGGTTTAGGTTTATTTGTTGTAACTTCTCTATTAATTTACATCTTGTATTATCAAGCTTCCAGATATTTTATTTATTTATTTTTTTACTTCGGCAGTAGCCCTCAAAATTTTCCAGTTACTGAGGTCAGACTTTTCTAGCCTTAATCTTGTAGCCTGTCTTGTGACAGGGCATCGCATCTCCTCTCTTCATCTCAATACAAGCTTTATCCTCTTCCTGGGAGTTAGAAAGGTCACTCAGTGGTGTTTACATACCTGTCAGTTCTTATAGAAATCCAAAGGTCTCGTGCACATTTCCTCGTGCACACTTTAGTATTTTTGAACTCCTTCAATAACCTTTAATATCCAAAATTAGTGGGCTCAACACTCCAACCTAGTGCACTTTTGCAAACTACTTAGGGTCAATGTCCCTTTATTTCTGAACACTGAATAATATTACTTATCCAGTCACCCTGCCATGCTCCATCTTTTTCTGCTAATCATGCAAGTGATTTTGCTTACTTTTGATATCTTTCCTCGATCTTTGTTCCATGGTACATATCTAAAAGGGTGTATTACCTTTCCTAATGAACTATTTCTCTTTCCTCTAGTTGGACCTTTGTTTTAAGAAGTCTGCATACCTGTGTCTTTCTTTCTGTGCTTCCTTATACTTCTAAACTGTATATATTTTTCACCACGTTAGAATCTGCCTTGTTTGATGAGCACAATGTTTTGCTTATTTTACGTTTACATACTAATGTTACACAAGGCTTGCTGCTTCTGTGATGACATTTCTGATGTACCAACTCTCTTCTTCCACTCGCCTTCATACTTGAAGGTTTTTGTGTTTCTAAGGCATTCCCAATTTCATAGGTGGCTTTCCTTCAAAAATGTTCAGGCCGTCTTTCTTGAAAAGTGTTGATTATATTAACGATGCATAATTAATCTGACAATTCCCTTTGTACAGAACAGGATTTTATGGGTATTAATAACTGAACATTTAAGAAAATGTATTCAGCAAGTTCACACTGATTGAAGGAAATATTCCCTCCCATCTTAAAATGTATTGTACCAATTACTCAACAATGTTATTCTTAGTTATGAAATATGTAACAAATGTTAGAACACTGGAAAGAATATAATTTTATCATAAATAAGGTAATATCACCCATAAATAACGAACTTTGCTTCTATAGCTTTTAATTTGCAGTTTAACGTGTACAGAAAACATTCTGTAAAGTTCCAGAGGCTGCAGACAGTTTTCAGTTTGTGGAATGTTTCCTGAAAAGTGAAACAAATCTATTCTACTGTGTCAACAACACAAGAAATCAGCAAATTATATGACCAGTATATGTCATTTTTGCCGCCAGTACAAGTCAGTGGATGGTACTAACAGGGAGATGACAGGAGAAACAAAAGAAGGGTTGTCAACAGCTGAAGGGAAGACGGCGTTGGGTGAATTGTGGCACGTTATAAGACTACAGCAGACTCAACTAATTAGGGGTCTTCTTTCAGTAACTGCAAGTACTTATATGCTTGCATTTTAATTCAGATAGCGCTGCTCTGCTCCTATGTTAAGCAGCCCAACATATTGTGCACATAAAGACAGGGGCATCTCCCCAGTATTTTATCAAGTGATCCAGTCCCATCAAACTGACGCCTGCAGTTTGCAGACTGTCTCAGAATTGGGTACAACCCACATTTAGTCATTTCACTGCCAGCCTAAAACATTGAGTATAATGTACTATTAGGTGGGAATTGCACACATAAATCAGAATGCATCCTAGTTCTCTGCATTTGTGACTATCTTAAGATCCTAAAATTCTGCCACTGTGGAATTTGAATCCAACAGAAGAATACAGCTAAATCCAAGCAAATGATTTCTCAGCAAAGATATGCTGTCCTCCAACTATATGCAAACCTGCCTTAGTGTTTCACATATCTTGGCATCATATTATCTTTTGCCAAGAAGAAGGAGCTGGCAAAATGGTTAAGATCTTTACCAAAAGGTACAGTGTTTGATACTCACCTCTTATTGGCTAGGCTTCTAATAGTCTGAACACTGATAGCCTTGCATTTACCAGTGAATTATGTACATATTCATCTATTTTTATTTTATTTTCATTTGTATTTGATTTCCAGGATAGAGAACTGATCTCCATGGAGCTTTTTGACTCAGCCTGGAAGTAGTGTCCAAAAGGGAAAACCTGAGTAAATCCACTCAATTACTCTGTCATAGACGTCTACCTACTCTGATACAGTAATATGGACTAAAACAGCATTGAAATTATTTGCAATACCTGCACTCTGTTTCCACATCTTATGTACTGCATACTCTACCCACTGATTATCTGATTCACTGCCTTCTGTGCTCTTTGCACATTTAAATGTGAGTTATGGTGTTGTATGTAGCACATTTAACTGTGTGTTGTGGTACTGCATGTAGCACATTTAACTGTGTGTTGTGGTGCTGCATGTAACACATTTATCTGTGTGTTGTGGTGTTGCATGCAGCACATTTAACTGTGTGCTGTGATCTTGCATGTAGCACATTTGACTGTGTGTTGTGGTCTTACATGCAGCACATTTAACTGCGTGCTGTGATCTTGCATGTAGCACATTTGACTGTGTGTTTTGGTCTTGCATGTAACACATTTAACTGTGTGTTGTGGTGTATATAGCACATTTAACTGTGTGTTGTGGTGTTGTATGTAGCAGTAGACGTTATGTAATGCATCACTGTACAACTGGACAAACAGGGACAATGTCTACATTAAGAACAACAAAACAAATAAATAACCTTCCTTGAAATACAAATCCTGTTTGCTGTTGTGTTTTGTGAGCCAGTGGTACGACACAGCATGAAATGCAAACATGGCACTACACAGAACCACTAATGTGCATCATATCCTACAACATGCACTCTGTCTCCTCTACTGCATTTTGATGTTACACTACACAGAACCACTAATGTGCATCGTATCCTACAACATGCACTCTGTCTCCTGTACTGCATTTTGATGTAACACTACACAGAACCACTAATGTGCATCATATCCTACAACATGCACTCTTTCTCCTCTACTGCATTTAGAAGAAACAATACACAGAACCACTAATGTGCATCATATCCTACAACATGCACTCTGTCTCCCCTACTGCATTTTGATGTTACACTACACAGAACCACTAATGTGCATCATATCCTACAACATGCACTCTGTCTCCTCTACTGCATTTTGATGTTACACTACACAGAACCACTAATGTGCATCATATCCTACAACATGCTCTCTGTCTCCTGTACTGCATTTTGATGTAACACTACACACCACTAATGTGCATCATATCCTACAACATGCACTCTGTCTCCTGTACTGCATTTTGATGTAACACTACACAGAACCACTAATGTGCATCATATCCTACGACATGCACTCTGTCTCCTGTACTGCATTTTGATGTTACACTACACAGAACCACTAATGTGCATCATATCCTACAACATGCACTCTGTCTCCTGTACTGCATTTTGATGTAACACTACACAGAACCACTAATGTGCATCATATCCTACAACATGCACTCTGTCTCCTGTACTGCATTTTGATGTTACACTACACAGAACCACTAATGTGCATCATATCCTACAACATGCACTCTGTCTCCTCTACTGCATTTTGATGTTACACTACACAGAACCACTAATGTGCATCATATCCTACAACATGCACTCTGTACTGCATTTTGATGTAACACTACACAGAACCACTAATGTGCATCATATCCTACAACATGCACTCTGTCTCCTGTACTGCATTTTGATGTAACACTACACAGAACCACTAATGTGCATCATATCCTACAACATGCACTCTGTCTCTTGATGTCACACTACACAGAACCACTAATGTGCATCATATCCTACAACATGCACTCTGTCTCCTGTACTGCATTTTGATGTAACACTACACAGAACCACTAATGTGCATCATATCCTACAACATGCTCTCTGTCTCCTGTACTGTATTTTGGTGTAACACTACACAGAACTACTAATGTGCATCATATCCTACAACATGCACTCTGTCTCCTGTACTGCATTTTGATGTAACATGCACAAAATTTCCTAAAATGTATACCTATTGTGATGTATGTTACCTTTTGAGGTTCTGTGTATCCTAAACTGTAATATCTTTCTTTAGTGAGAACAGCCTAAATGTCTGTGTGTAATTCTGACTCTTCATTGTAAAATAAACAAGGGATCTGATTTATACCTGAACATTACCTGTAGTCTGACTTTGGACAAAGAAGGGATCTGACTTAATCCTGAACATTACCTGCAGTCGGACTTTGGCAGTGTCCAATGGAAAGGTCACCAGGTCAGCAATGCACGCAGCAGTTCCAGCACCAAGAAATTTGACTGTTACGGTAGGAGGGAGGTTGCTTGGTTTTAGTCCCACCATGGCCCTTCCAGTGACGAGTGTGATGCAGTAAATGTCTTTCTGAATCAGTGCCCAACAAACTGGTGATGTTATTCACAATCTGAAGTAAACACACACATATATGCACTCTTAATATGCTGCATCTGATTATTATATGATTACAGATTTTATACACAATAGATTATTACAATTTAATTATCTCCTATACTATCTATTATTATCCAAAATCACAACTGCTGTTTATTATTATTATTATTATTATTATTATTATTATTATTATTATTATTATTATTACTATTATTATAACACAAACCAGCAGACCTGTTACAAGTGGGGTGCTACAGGGGTCAGTGATGGGTCCCCTACTGCTTAGTATATACTTTTCAGATGTTCAGGTCAAACCTTAGCGGCTCTGGCTGACCAAGTTTGCAGACAACTGCAAACTATGTGCAATCACTGAATCCCCAAAAGATGTCACTAAAATCCAGGAGGGTCTCACACAAACCAATGACTGGTGTATTAGTCATGGACTAAAACTGAATGCAAACAAGTGCATCATCATTTCCTTCAGCACAAACAATGTCCACTCACACTATAAAAATCGACTACAATACCCTAAGTACCCATAAAGTGGTAAGGGACCTGGGATCACAAGTTGACTGCAACATTAACTTCGACCACCATGTGTCTACTGTAGTAAGGAAACCTTTCTACATAGCACACTTAATTAGTGAAGGCATAACCTCAACGGCAAAAGAAGTTATATCCCCCTATACTCGGCACTTATCCAGCACATAATTGAGTATAATGTCTTGTTTGGTATGTACCATAGTAAGCACCTGCAGCAATTAGAGAGACCTCAGTGGTTTCTAACAACAAAGATGAAGGGGTTCCAGCATGTCCCTTACACAGACCCGCTAAGGTCCCTGCCACTACACTCTGTATCATATAGACTTCTTAGGGGAGACTTGGTGCAGCGGTTGCATTGTCGCCTCACAGCAAGAGGTTCTCCCGTTCGATTTTCGGCTGGAGCGCCTTCTGTGTGAAGTCTGCATCTCTTTCCCGCAGTCGAGTGGTGTTCTAAAGACATGTGTGAATGGGCACGCCTTCGTTGAAGGTTGGGCGTCGCACTGGCACCTCGGCACCGTAAAAATCTACTTCCAATCATTAGCAGACCGGAGTTCCACTGTGGCGACCCCTAACCAGGAAAAGCCAAAAGAAGAAGAAGGAGGAGAGACTTATGCCTGGCCTACACAGCATTCCAAGACCCAAACCTAATGAACTTGCTGCATACCCGTAAATCAAACAGGACTAGGGCTACCCATTCCAGGGACCTAAATATGGCCTGCATCTTAAATATGACATGCTGGAGGGACAGATTTATCTCCCAGTGACTGCTGAGTTTTTGAAACAGGCTACCAATTGATGTGAAACAGAGCATCGCTATGACACTGTTCAAGAGGAACCTGGACGAGTGGATGGGCCACTATAAATTCTTGCCAGGGATAGTGACCACAACCCTCCTGGACATGGGCAGTCATCACTAAATGCAATCTTGGGTGCTGACTAGCATTGCTATGGTATTACATTGGGATGAAATGGCTAGGCTTAAAATGTTCTCGGAGTTGACAGCCTAGTAATCTCATATGATCCTAAGATATTTAAGATCTTATGATCCTAAATGATTGTGGAGTTGTTTTACACAAACCTCCACTAAAAATAGATTTAAACCCAGTTAGACATCCTAGTTATTAAAATATACATACATAGAATTTGTGTGGCAGTCAGTGCACAGGATTAAGTCTATAAGCAGTAAGCGTCTTCCTTTAGTTCATGGTTTGATTCTTGCAGCCTCCATTTGCTGACTGTATCACTCTGAGTCACATACATGGCCAACGGTATCACTCTGAGTCACTTACATGGCCAACTGTATCACTCTGAGTCACTTACACGGCCATAACGTGCTTCTAAGTTTAATGGGACAAAGGTCTGTGTTAGTTGTATTCTACCCAGGTTAACAAATAACTCCTGAAAAAGATATCCAGTTTAGGTTCTTGTTTGTAAATAATTTAGGCAGTGGTTACTTAGGCTGTATAGCAGTTAAAATTCCTTTTCTAGGTCAGACCTCTCAAATGATGACATCAATTATTTTTTTTCTCTGTTGTCAGCAATCTGTACTGCTGCTCTCCAGGTACCATCCCTTTAATACAATACAGTGGTGCTCGCAGTTATATTCATGTAGCCCACATTTCAATTAGTCAATTAATCCGCAGCCCTTCATCACCCCCACAACAGGAAGAGGTGTTACACTGAATCAAAACTATCTCCGTGGCTACAGTAAATATGACACCAAGCTTCCTTCCTTAATAAGGACACACTCATTCTTCAGGTACTGCAGATGTGTCAGTGATCCTGAAGTGATGGAACATGACCTTCTAGAAATGAGGATGCAGAAGGCGGTGAAGAGACATGGTCATCCATACCACATAAAACATGTCATCACTGTGAAGAAAGAAATTCCAAGCATACCTCTACTACTGAAACTGTTCGGGAATGGCCTAAGGTGAAGAGGCATACAGTATGAGGTACATTCCCTTCAAGTGTTTTACTTCAAGTAAATCACAGTATGCAGTCATATAACTAGCATCCTTCTTAGTGAAACTCCCACTCTTAAAAAGCACCATATAGCACTGAAAAGCCTAAATTGGTTAAAACTGCCACATCAACTAACATACACATGTCTTACAACTTATGAAATTTTCCAGCATGCATCTGATTCTCCAACACTAAAAAACATTCTACACACCTATGTTAGTCGGTCATTGTGATCCAGTGACCAAAAACTCCTGTCTATCTACAAACCTAGTAAATCTGCTGGGCACTGTTTGTATTTGTACAAGGTTTTTTAGGCCTGGAACTCCTTACCTGTATCCATCAGGTCTATACCTTCCCTCCCATCTTCCAAAACCCCTCTAAAAGACTCCTAGCTAAAATCTGGCTCAGTTCTTACTCAAACCCAGGATAACCTACATCCCTAAATGTGAACAAGTACCTTTTCATTCCTTACATCTTTTTACTCTTCCTTCTTCACTTACTTCCTTACTGCTATCCAATTCTGTTCCCTGACTTTTTGTCTAAATATACCATAAGCCTGTTTTTCCCTCACTTCATAGTGCAGTTCTTATTTGTATTAGACTAACTTATGTTTCCTCTACAAACCGTCAAAAATTTCTTTAAATATTAAATGATTATCATATACTTTGTATCAATTCTTAAACAATGTTTTATATTAAGTCTAATTTCTTATATTTATTTAAACTGCAGATGGTTTTGTTTTATTTTTAAAAACTGTAAAACTATTGTTCTTAAAATGTTTTGTAATAATTTGGAGCTTTTCTCCTCAGGCCTCGCTAAAAATGGGCTCTTACCTTGTCAGACTTTCCTGGTAATCAAATGTTAGTAAATAAATAAAGAAATAAATTAAAGTGACAAGGATACAGAAGAATACGCTTCACTTATGTAAAAAGAAGGAACAACCTCCTTGGGAGAAGTTCTAAACACTGCTAATTAGTGTAACCCAAAAATTCAGAGACCCAGTTGTTTTCTATTTAGCTTTAGTTAATTTTATATACAGTTACTTGACACATCACTGGCCAGGATTCTTTTTTAACCAACAGTATTAAACATTTATTTCAATGCCACTTTTCTTTCAACACTGAAAAACTTAAAACAAAAACCAACATTAGCAAAGGTAGAACACACAGCCTGCATCCTAGCCAAGAACTGAACCAGGGATATGAGCATTAAGGGGCAACAATGTTACCTGCTAGTCAAGAACTGAACCAGGGATATGAGCATTAAGAGGCAACAATGTTACCTGCTGCAACACTGTACTGCCATGAATCAAAGTAGTTTGAATGAAATGCAGGCACAGACACTAATGATAAATGCTTTCACATTTATTTCTAAATGACATTAAAGAATACAGACCTACTTCTAAACATCAGCAATCTTAAGTCAGAAAGGCTTTGAAGTGTTAAATTATACGCATAGGTAGAATTATTGCCCTAAAGTTTAACATAAAATGCACAAAAAAGCTGAAATTATTAAAAAAATCAATAAAGTAAAAAGGTAACATTAATATTACTATGTAGTAGCACTAATATGTAATGGTTTGTCAAAAGGCATTTTAACAAACATCAGCATTATATCTCACAAACTTTACCCTTCATATTTACTTATAAAAAGTTACGCTTGAAGCCTAACAGCAGAATGAAAGAAAATGTTTGTCTCTAATGTTGAAAACTAAACCTAGCATCAGAGGGCCATCTGTGGGAGGGCAGACAGACTAGTTGAAAGTAATGCCTCCTCTTTTTTGGGAGAGGATGAGTCACATGTCACCAAAGTGATTGTCTAGTGACTGGAGACCAACAGTATATCAAATACAGCCCTACTGAAATCACCAGAGAAGGTACCCCAGTATCTAAATATCCTGCAGTGCACCGTGATTCCAAGGACATCAATGCACACTTTGCCTGGGGTATAAACAGACTACAATCCACTGGATGATGCCCACCTGCACCCCCCAATACACGTGGCCACATGTAATACAACAAACAAAGCCTTTTCCCCCCAAAGAGGGAAGACCTGTCTAACAATGGGCCATGCCACGTATCACCCAAAAGTATAGGAAAAGCAAGGAATAACCCAGATGGGGGTAGCATATATAAGCCTGCATTAGTAGTGGCAGCTGTGGAAAAAGTTGTAGCTGAATAAGGGAAAATAAAATGATGTCAGGAACTCAGCATCAAAATATACACACACACACACACAGACACGCACACACATACACACACATGCACACACAAATATGCAAATGGCAATGTACAAAATTTTAAAAAAATGACATTTTTTAAATACGTAATACACTCCCATTAATTTATAAAGCAAAAGAGTTATATCATAACATTTAACTTTAGCACTGGACAGTTTTGCAAACACAATTTGCACTTTCCCCCTATATGTGCAATGGCCAAGAGACTTGGTGTATCTTGTTTTGTACTTAGAAGGAAATAAATATTTCTCTTATATTGTTTAGATATCATATAATTAAAATGAACACGAGATCCTCTTTCTTTTCAAAGATGTAAATGTGGTACCTGGAATTCAGCTTCAAATAAAATTTTAAAGTGTGGGTGATATCATGGGAAAAAAGTGTTATATCATCTGTATGATGTCAAACAAATGACCGCAAGTGACCGCAGCATTAGTGGCATTCATACCTACATACCCTCATTTACATCACAGTCATGTCACCAAGTTCTTACTTTAACTTAAGCATGCTTCTTACCTTAATTGAAGTGCAGTGAAATGACATTCAGGTCACAGAAGTCAATGTAAACTCTTCTAAAAATTCACTAAAGACATCAAGTACATGGACGCATCCACTGAGAACTGTAGCCTTTCTGCATATGCATGCCATAGAACACCATTCAGAGAAGTATTACGGACCACAGAATCCAAATACTGCAAAGAGAAAATGGAAATTTACATAAGGCTTTGCAAAATTCATTGCATACGTGTTTATCTGGGTCTATATTAGAACACCGAAGTTTCAAAAGTTCGAGTGTTCTAATATCAAACCCTAGTCAATGAAAATTTAAAACATCGAACATACAGAACAGCAAATTTTTCCCTAGGGAAAAAAATTGCTGTTCCAAAACACATACACACAACACAAGCACACCAAGCAAACAACAATCCACACACATACACCTAAAATCTTACACCTAACCCTACACTAAACTATACATACACCACTAACTATCCACTTACCTTAACCCAGACCCTAACCCTAAGGTCCGTCACTATCGCACAGTCACCTCACCTGCGCCCTAACCCTAACTCACCTACCCCACCCTAACCCTCATGTCCACACAATCGCACACTTACCTGACCCTCGCCCTAACCCTAACTCAACTAACCCGCTCTAACCCTCATGTCCACACAATCGCACACTTACTTGAACCCGACCCGTAACTTTCCACCACAGCACCAAAAATACTGAAGTAACAGAAATGGACAACCAAATTCTTTCCCTAGGAAAAAATTTGTTTTTTTTGTTTCTTCGATATTTTCAGGTTGATATTAGAACACTCGAAGTTTTGAAACTTCGGTGTATTAATATAGACCAGTTTATCTTTGTGATACTTTATGGCACCAGAAATCAACAAGCTGATATGATACTTTGTGACACAAGAAATCACAGAGTTGAACCCTTGTCAAGTACAGTTAAAGGAAAATAGCTTTTCAAAAGTAAATTATTTTCAAAACAAAAAAAAATATATTCCTTTTTCAATCCCCCCAGACTCATACTCCCATTAATTAATGCAGTAATTTATTATTTTTTTATTTATTTAACATTTGTTTACTGGGAAAGTCCAACTTGGAACAAAGCCAATTTTCAGCGGAGGCCCAGGGAGAAACACTCCAGATGTATGTCTTTGTCACATGGGAGGAAACCCACATGAACGCAGGGAGGACATGCAAACTCCGCACAAAAGGCACCCCAGACAAGAATCAAACCGGAGAACCTCTTGCTGTGAGGCAACAATGCCACCACTGCATCATAATCTCTGAGTCTGTTAATATTCATAGGAAAGAAAAGTACCCCCTTTGCAATGATATCAGAGTGAAAGAGTTATGTTGTTTTACCTTTCAACAAAACAGGCTTGTTGATGAAATTTGATTCATTGTGTTCATGAAGGTCAGTTTAGCAAATCAGGTTTGTTGAATTTCACTACAAGCCATGTTATACCTTTGCTCAAGAATTCTTGCCAAAGCCAAAAATAATAGATGAAACAAAGGCTCGATTTCAGGAATAATTTTAAATATTATCGTAATTCACTAAAAAAGTCAATAGAGCAACAAATTTTGTATCAATGTGCACATTCTGAACAATAAGACGGATGAAATTCTAATAGCATTACGGACTGACTGTATTCAGTTAACCTACTGCTGGATGAAGTTTGAACTCTCAAGATTTGACTGCCTGAGCTTCAACTTACCGATGATTGGAGTTTCTCCATAGCAAATCACTGTCAACGAGTTGTGCCAGAAATGGTTCCCTTTATGGAGGAATTCCCCCTTCTTTAAGTTGGTGCAACCATGTAGTTGATATATATATATATATATATATATATATATATATATATATATATATATATATATGGGTCACTGTTGTATTATCGAAAACAAACACAATCTATTGAATCGTGTTTCTGACAATACACTTTGGCGAAAGTGCATATTGTCGAAAGTGCATACTGTCGACAATATGCACTTTCACTAAAGAAATCAAAACCAAAAAAATGTATAAAAACCCCACATGAAACAGTGTTATGCAGGGGGGCAAGCCCCCCTGCACCCCCTACCCCCTACTTTATTATTCTCTCTCCGAGATTGCACTACAGTGGGGAAAAGGGAATATTCCCTTATCCCCACTGTACCACGATGTCAGCGATAGCTTCGTTAGTTGTAAAGCAACATTATACGTTGATTTACCACTAATGGTGCATGCAAACTGCATGCTTACTTTACCTTCCCACTCCTCATTTAGTGAAAATGCACTTTTGCTAAATTGTGTCCGCCGAAACACAGTTTCAATAAACTGTGTTTCGACATTCAGATAGTGACCCATATATATCTATATATATATATATATATATATATATATATATATATATATAAGTCTACTTCATAATAACGAAAGGCCAGAAGAACGAAATGCAGAACACAGAGATGAAAACAACGAAACCCCAGAACACGTAAGTTTACAAAACGCACATAACACACAAAAACACACATACAACTGCCCTACACTACTAAACAAAACACCCTACACTAATGATAGGCAGGGAGGCAAGCCCCCCTGCACACCCCCACATCCCTTTTCTTTAATATTGTAACTCTGAGATCGTACAGACACACAAGGCAAACACAAACCCACACAGTACAGTCCCTACACACACACACACACACACACACACACACACACACAGACACACACACACACACACACACACACACACACACACACACACACACACACACACACACACACCACAGTCACAACACACACTTATACACAGCATTTCCCCTCACAAATACACTCACATACACACGCACACACTTACCTACAGCAGAACACGAAAAGCACTAATTCAAACTCCTTTAACATCGGAATTTTGCGCTTTTCAGTGTTCTGCGGTTTTGTTGTTTTCGTCTTGGCGTTCCGGATTTCGATCTTCTGGTCTTTCGTCCAACTCAAGTAGACTCATGTATATATAGATATATATATATATATATATATATATATATATATATATATATATATATATATATATATATATATAAGTTTGGGTGGTGTGGTACAATGGGGGGTGCAGGCAGACTAGCTGCCCTACAAAAACAAATGTAAAATAAATAAATAAATAAAATAAATAAAAAACACTTTAAAATTGTTTTTTAACAAGATGTTTTTAGAGAATGCAGTTTGGGGATTCCGATCTCTGTCCACTTGCTTTCATCCACTCATAGTGAAACCACCGTATCAATCAATGATTTGTCAGAAAGTCAAAACATTTATTAAGGACTAAACAAGTGCATGAGTTAAAATCAAGGACATTCTGCAAAATGAGGGATATTTGAGTGGTATGACCATGTGTTCACTTCGGTAACCTTTTGAAATGTTGGGACCCACTAGCTCAAGAATGGCTGAAAGACTGGATTTATACATGCCAAATCTCAAATGCCATGTCTCAGAATATGCCCTTTTCTCCAAGGTATGGTGATCTTGGAGTTGGTATACATAAGTTCAGGGGTTGTGGGGGACTTTCCCCCCTCCCCTTTAAAAAGAAGTTGTAAGGAGAAGAGCGATTTAAGACTCACTCGTCTCCTATGTTTTTGGTCTTTTTTTTTACTTTTTGGCGCTCAGCAGTAAAAGTGCTGACATTTCAATAGGGAGCCATTTACTTCTGCTGTAAAGCAACAGGAGTCTTATCTTTGACTTCAGTACAAACAAACAAAATACACTTTGACAAAGCAAAATTCACAAAGTCTGTTTTCTTGAATAAGTTTGACAGCAAACGTAAAACCCATCCTATATTCTGTATGTTGGAGCTCCCCAGCTAAACATAACTTCCCCCAAGGTTGTAGTACTTCACGGTTCAATGATATTTCCATGGGGAATTATATTAGTCTCATTTATCAAATAAGATTCATGAAATCTTTCTGCATTCCTGATCCTTGGGATTGCACATCTTTCATTTTGCATATTCCTTCAACTTTGGGTTCCTGTTGTAAGTTTAATTCTTTGTACTGCGAGTTCTGAAATTTTAAAAAAGTAAGTGCAGTTAAGAGAAATATGTACTAAATCTTGAAGTGCTATATCTTGGGGAATTCCTCCTTCTCAGACATAGTATATAAAAATAAGGGTGGGGGGGTCTGCAGTCCTCCACATCGAGGCTACAAGGAAACTTGCACCTCCCTTGCAAAAAACACTTCTAGCTTGTAGCAGTAAGTTTCATAGTTTGTTGTTTTAAAGTACTAACAGCACTAGCACTGAAGTTTTCTATGTCAGCATAGAGTCTTCAGGTTCCAAAAGGCTGTCTTGTACTTATCCAACAAGGCATTGCATAATTCCTGTTGGGAGAGGGTAGAAGTCATAAGATGATTTATTCCCAACTGGATACTTTGAATCTAGGGGATGAAGGCTAGGCATTAAACCCATGAGCCAGAAGGGAGTAAATCCTGTACTACTCCCAAACTTGGCATGTACTGCATCTATTACATCATGCCAAAATGTTTCATGTGCTATATCTATTACATCATACTAAAATGTTTCATGTACTATATCTATTACATCATACTAAAACTTTTCATGTACTATATTTATTACATCATACCAAAATATTTCATGTACTATATCTATTACATCATACCAAAATGTTTCATGTGCTATATGTATTACATCATACTAAAACTTTTCATGTACTATATCTGTTACATCATACCAAAATATTTCATGTACTATAGCTATTACATCATACCAAAACGCTTGATGTGCTATATCTATTACATCATACTAAAATGTTTCATCTACTATATCAATTACATCATACTAAAACGTTTCATGTGCTATATCTATTACATCATACTAAAACGTTTCATGTGCTATATCTATTACATCATACTAAAGCACGATACTGTTTCTTCTGCTGCACCAGACTCCATCAATAAGCACAAAGGCGAATAGAAAGACTGCTACCCTTAGTGAAAAATATGCATATATTTACCTTATGTTCATTATTTCTGTCACATACTGCCTTGAAGTTTTGCTACCGATGTTATTTTTTTTTTTTTTTACCTGCACTACTGGTTTGTTTTGGATTTCTACAAATTACTTGTTGTTCGTGCTGCAGGGGTATGGCAGAAGGTATGGCTGGAGTACCCAAGTTGGATTTTATACCAGACATGAATGACTCCCAAGAAACAAGGCATAGGGATATTTCATCGTTAATTGAGAACAGGGAGAATCCGCTCCTGAGTTTTCAGATGTTAGCAGCGGAGAATCCACCAGAAATCAACTGTGAATATGATGCTACAGGACTTGAGAGACTTTCTAAAACTTGAAAATGATGTCCGTAAGGTGAAGCGTCTACAGATGCAAAGGTTTCATTTTGAAGCCTGTATCAGTATGAAGATTGTACCTCGTGGTCTTCATGTATTAAATATGCCCTCTTATGGAACTACTTATAGAGATCTTTTACTGAGATGGCAGCGTATCAATTTAGAGACAAGTTTTAATTATCTGCGTCTCCTCATTGACTATTTTAAACCAGAGGAAGACGCTTTAGCTGCTAATGTGAGTAAATTACAGACTGAGTTGTATGAGAAGTATCCGCATGTGGTGGTTGATGTGAAAATGAATCAAGTAATAGATGCAATGACTGTTTTTGAGTCACAATTACTTGCCTACAAAAAGAAAAAATTGCAAAGGGATTTATTAGACTTCGCTAACGGCCATGTATTTGCGCGGCCGAGGGAAACTACTAATGATATTACTGTGAGAAATAACACGGGTAATCCTGTGGCTAATACTTCTGAAATAAATAAACTATTTCCACTTTAAATAATTGCGATACGGTCTTTTACAGAGAAATTGTATCCCAAGGAACATTGCCAGTCTGTGTTCCTCCTCCTACTATGATGCAGACTACTAAACAGCTAGTTGATGACTCAGTACAAGGCGGTGCAAGGAGGAAAGATGGTGGGTGCACAGTGAATGAACTGCTGTATAAGGCTCCAATACAGAGTATGAATGTTGGTGCTCAGTCTCTAAATTGACCGTATCCGATTCAGACCACCCATTTTCAGGGGAAGTCACACAGCTGAGGACGCATGAAACGAAAGGTGCCTACGGAAGACAACAACTTGATGACAATAAAGAGAATGTCCAAAGGAACAGGAGCATTCAACTTCCACCAAAGAACCAGTATAGCCACAGGACAAACAGAACTTTAATAGTGAAGTGCTTTTCGTCTGCTTGAAAGGCAGACTTCATCAGACATAGTGTAAAAAATACAAACAGGCGTTTTATATTCAAATTAAAAAATGTCACTAATTAACAATGTTAATTAGCTCATTGTACAATTCATGACATTCCACTTAGTGAACTGCCTCATTAGTACACTGTAGCTTAACCCCACTAAGCTAAAGTAAAGTCAGCAATTCGTGGCCAAAACTATACAGTAAGAGCTAAATAAATCACTAAAATATTAAATTAAAAACAAACATACACCGAGTTGTGTCATCATGTATAGCATAATATCTTAAAAATATCAGGAAGGTACTAATGTAAATGGCAAAGTATCTTGGTGACAATGAAAGTACCAATAAATAAAAATACTTATATCCAGGTATATATATGAATTAATATAATGTGGACATACAGTAGATGTTACTTATAATAACTGTGTCCACATTAATCAATACCATAAATACCTATTTATGGCTTAAAAACCTATATACTAAATGAATATCCAAAATTAGATATATTTAAAAATTAAGTTATAAATGAAGAATAAATTATTAAATAACAATTACCCTACCTTATAAAACTCTTTAATTTCAATAAGCAACTGATAGAACAGCTGTCATTCAGGCCTGGGTAAGAATAAGCATTTAGTCTGATCTGCCATTTAAGTTCTAATTCTTCAAGTAACAACTGTGAGGGGGCACCTCTCTTAGTTTCCAATACCAGGTCAATGACCATGAATTAAAAGTATGGTCACTAAATACTGCAATGTGTTTGGCCAGTGCATTTTCCTGTTTTTTCTTTTCTATTGCATATAGGTGTTTATATATGCGCTCCCGTAACTTACGTTCGGTCTTACCCACATAGAACCCTGGGCATTTCTGGCATTGGGCTAGGTAAACAACCATGCAGGTATTGCAATTGGCTCTACATCGCATGTCAAAACAACTTTTGTTTAAATAAAATCTATTGGACTCATATACATATTTACAATAGTTGCAGTTTTGGCATTTGTACATGCCTGGAGTTCGTGTGGAATTACTAGTAGAACATTAGAGCAATGATTTCATATTCTTGCCTCTCCTAAAAGTTATTTCCGGGCTGCAACCTAGCTTGCTGTACACTGTAGAATTGTTTTTAAATATCTCCCATTTTTTCTTGATAATATCAATAAGGAAGTAACTATTGATATGGTACGTTAGAATTAATCTAGGATTGCTGTTCGGTGGTGAACTCTGAGTATTAGTGTTAGTAGGAAAGTCGGAGGTGGAATTAATGTTGTTCTCACCATGGGCAGTAATTTTCAAAATGGGTTGGTAAACACCTCCAACTCTTTTACTACTCACTTCTTTAACCAATTCATTTAATAAGTGAGAAGGATAACCCCTATGTAAGAACATGTTGGTTAATAGCTCACACTCTCTGTAAAAGGCAACATCTAAGCTGGTAATTCGGGCTGCTCTTACCAGTTGTCCTTTAACTACCAATCTTTTCTGGTAGTTAGGGTGGCAGCTACTATAATGTAAAAAAGAGTTGGAATATGTAGTTTTCCTATATATACTCACTACATATGCTTTTAGTTCATAATTTTTAACCAACCATATGTCTAAATATGCAATGGCAGTATTACTGAAAGAAGAAGTGAAATTTAGAAAGTCCGTGGAGGAATTGAAGGAGTCCAAAATCATTATACTTTTAGGTTCTTCACCTTCTAAAAGTATAAAGATGTCGTCCAAATAGCGGGTGTAGTATTTAATTTTCTCCATCAATATCTCATTATTGAAAACATACTCTCTTTCCCAGTAGGCCATAACCATATTGGCTATACTGGCTCCGCAAGGTGAGCCCATGGCCACCCCCACTTTTTGAAGGTAAAAATTGTCACCTAACATGAAATAGTTATTGTATAAAATTAATTCCAATAGTTCTATGACTAATGCAATTTCAGTAACAGCGGCATTATGCCTCTTCAAGAATATTCCCACCCAATCAATAGCTATGTTTAAGGGGATACAGGTATATAAGTCTTTAACGTCGACTGTTAAGAAATTGTATTTAGGGTCGAAGTTAGACTCTCCAATTTTTGCCAGAAATGCCCATGAGTCTTTACATATTTGGTCTTCTTGACTCAGATATTTTTGTATTATAACATCTACTAGTTTGGCACATGTATAAGTGGGTGAACCACGTCCGTCCACTAAAGGGTGCATAGGTGGATTTTCTAACCCTTTATGTATTTTGGGGATCCCGAATATGCAAGGAAACTTAGGGTACACTGTAGTTAGATATTTATGTTGATCTTGTTGGATACGGCCTTCAGTGAACATGTCATCAAGGCATTCTTTTATAATATGATAAGCCCTCTTCGTTTCTGATTTTGAACTTAATTCATAAGACTCACTGTCCAATAGTCTGGACATTCGGTCAAAGTAGTCCACCTTATCAAATACCACAACGCCGCCTCCCTTATCAGGTTTACATATGCGTAAATTGTGAGTTTTCACAAATTCAATTAATTCCAGTTCCTGCTGTGTAATTCCATCCTTCTTAATATAGTATAGTGATGGAAAAGCTTTTCTTAAATCCAGTTCACACATATTCTCAAAACACTGAATTGATGGATGCAGGGGAGGATTAAATGTACTAGGTACCCTAAGTGTATCATTATTAAAGTTATTAGAGTCACTGCCAAACATTACATTAAAGTTAAGCTTACGGGTATATAATTTAATGTCAAGTATAGTATTCACTAAGTCAAATTTTTGTTGCGGTACGTAGGTATACCCTTTTGCCAAAAAGTTGGCTAAATCGCTACTTATTGATACATCAGAAAAGTTATAAATGTTGAAATCACCAGTACTATTCTTAATTATTACCGGTTTCTTAGGTCCGATAACAAAATCCGCATCAAAAACAACACTGCTATTACTAAGATCGGGGTGAGAAACATTAGAAACATCACTACTAGTAGAGTAGTGTTCAATGTGCAAAGCTTCAATGCCTACATTGTCACCAGTAGCAAGGTCAGCATTACAGTCATCAATATTTGTGTGGAAAATGTTATAAATGCTGACCGGAGGTTCTATCAAAGTCTGCGTTGTTGGGGTCTTAGAAAGTTCCCCTGATTCTGGAAGAGTTTGTTCCATTGCTTGGGAATTGCTCCCAAGCGATTGAATTCTTGAAAACCCTGTTGGTAGCCTGTAGTGGCAGATTGACCTCCATTAGCATACTGGCCTCTACGGTTCTGCAACCTCTCACTTCTCCTAATTGTTGGTTCAGGTTGTGTTTCAACATCAGTCAAATCTAGATCCGTTGTAGCAATAGCACTGGGCGGGGGACTAGAGTGGTTAAGAGTATCCCCGTTGTTACCAGTGCTAAAACCATGACCAATTTTAGGAGGCTGCCATATTTGGGAAGTTGCAGGAAGAGGGTAAGCCGTACCTTGCTCATAGGCTTTACAGTCTCGGTCTAACTTCTTAATTTTGTTAGATGATAGTTTATTCAGATATTGGTCTATACTATTGAAGCAGCGACTATACTCGAACTTGTATCTGTCAAACTCTTCATGCTGTTTGATGTCACTGTCCAAAGCCGTTGCTTCATTAGTTAACTCATTCACCCATATACTGTAGTGTTTAATCATAAGGTCAAGTAAATCCGACCCTTGCTTATCGAATAACGCAATTAGTTCTTTATGGAATACTGAGTTAGGAACCAACCCAGTAGGATACTGAAAATGCCTTAATCCCTTAGGTATCACTTTACAGGAAAGGCATTCTCTAAAATAAGATATTTCCAATTGTAACTTTTTAATTTTAACTAGTATTTTGTCAAATGTCTTAAGTTTAAGTACAATGTCTGCAGTGTTATTTACCTCTTGTCCATTTGTATTAGAAGCCATCCGTTCACGGTTCACTGTGTTGTCACCCCTCGATAATGAAAAACCTTCAGAAATCCAGTTACCAAATATGGGGAAACCATTAGAGTTACCTCCACCCGTGTATGTATTAGGTCGAGGTAGCCCGCTAGTAACATCAGTGCTAGGAGCTCTTAATATTCCAGCTCTTGATAGTTCAGCGTTGTTGGACAAAAAGTTACTTAGAACTAGTTCCGACGCCCCGTGTTGGTTAAGATTCACTACTGGTGTGGGGCAGTCGGTTACAGCAGAATTCACAGTTGTCGGTGGTTCTCGCTCAATGAGCTCATCAGCCTGGGACGCTGGTATAATTGTCTTTAATCCTTGCATTGAGTTCGCTGCCGTGGGGTAGGTTAAACTCGGTCCAGAGTTACCTGGCAACGCTATAAGCAGTTTGTTCATCTCTTGTTGTTGGGAATCCAACCGGTCGAGTCTCGCGCAAAGCGAGTCCATTCTTGTAAAAAGAGAGTTTAATGTGGACACAGTTATTATAAGTAACATCTACTGTATGTCCACATTATATTAATTCATATATATACCTGGATATAAGTATTTTTATTTATTGGTACTTTCATTATCACCAAGATACTTTGCCATTTACATTAGTACCTTCCTGATATTTTTAAGATATTATGCTATACATGATGACACAACTCGGTGTATGTTTGTTTTTAATTTAATATTTTAGTGATTTATTTAGCTCTTACTGTATAGTTTTGGCCACGAATTGCTGACTTTACTTTAGCTTAGTGGGGTTAAGCTACAGTGTACTAATGAGGCAGTTCGCTAAGTGGAATGTCATGAATTGTACATTGAGCTAATTAACATTGTTAATTAGTGACGTTTTTTAATTTGAATATAAAATACCTGTTTGTATTCTTTACACTATGTCTGATGAAGTCTGCCTTTCAAGCAGACGAAAAGCACTTCACTATTAAAGTTCTGTTTGTCCTGTGGCTATACTGGTTCTTTGGTGGAAGTTGAATGCTCCTGTTCCTTTGGTCTTTCTAAGTTTGCTGTTTTGGTTTTTATTAGTTTATGGCGTCTGGAACAGTGAGTAATGTCACGGATTTTTCGCCTAATACTACACCAGCATTACTGAGGAGCTGCGATAGTGCTGTGGCTACAGCACCAGCTGTTGATGGTATGCCGGATCAGGACTCTTTCTTTAACTCTCTTTTTACAAGAATGGACTCGCTTTGGGCGAGACTCGACCGGTTGGATTCCCAACAACAAGAGATGAACAAACTGCTTATAGCATTGCCAGGTAACTCTGGACCGAGTTTAACCTACCCCATGGCAGCGAACTCAACGCAAGGATTAAAGACAATTATACCAGCGTCCCAGGCTGATGAGGTCATTGAGCGAGAACCACCGACAACTGTGAATTCTGCTGTAACTGACTGCCCCACGCCAGTAGTGAATCTTAACCAACACGGGGCGTCGGAACTAGTTCTAAGTAACTTTTTGTCCAACAACGCTGAACTATCAAGAGCTGGAATATTAAGAGCTCCTAGCACTGATGTTACTAGCGGGCTACCACGACCTAATACATACACGGGTGGAGGTAACTCTAATGGTTTCCCCATATTTGGTAACTGGATTTCTGAAGGTTTTTCATTATCGAGGGGTGACAACACAGTGAACCGTGAACGGATGGCTTCTAATACAAATGGACAAGAGGTAAATAACACTGCAGACATTGTACTTAAACTTAAGACATTTCACAAAATACTAGTTAAAATTAAGAAGTTGCAACTGGAAATATCTTATTTTAGAGAATGTCTCTCTTGCAAAGTGATACCTAAAGGCCTAAGGCATTTTCAGTATCCTACTGGGTTGGTTCCTAACTCAGTATTCCATAAAGAACTAATTGCGTTATTCGATAAGCAAGGGTCGGATTTACTTGACCTTATGATTAAACACTACAGTATATAGGTGAATGAGTTAACTAATGAAGCAACGGCTTTGGACAGTGACATCAAACAGCATGAAGAGTTTGACAGATAGAAGTTCGAGTATAGTCGCTGCTTCAATAGTATAGACCAATATCTGAATAAACTATCATCTAACAAAATTAAGAAGTTAGACCGAGACTGTAAAGCCTATGAGCAAGGTATGGCTTACCCTCTTCCTGCAACTTCCCAAATATGGCAGCCTCCTAAAATTGGTCATAGTTTTAGCACTGGTAACAACGGGGATACTCTTAACCACTCTAGTCCCCCGCCCAGTGCTATTGCTACAACGGATCTAGATTTGACTGATGTTGAAACACAACCTGAACCAACAATTAGGAGAAGTGAGAGGTTGCAGAACCGTAGAGGCCAGTATGCTAATGGAGGTCAATCTGCCACTACAGGCTACCAACAGGGTTTTCAGGAATTCAATCGCTTGGGAGCAATTCCCAAGCAATGGAACAAACCCTTCCAGAATCAGGGGAACTTTCTAAGACCCAAACAACGCAGACTTTGATAGAACCTCCGGTCAGCATTTATAACAGTTTCCACACAAATATTGATGACTGTAATGCTGACCTTGCTACTGGTGACAATGTAGGCACTGAAGCTTTGCACATTGATCACTACTCTACTAGTACTGATGTTTCTAATGTTTCTCACCCCGATCTTAGTAATAGCAGTGTTGTTTTTGATGCGGATTTTGTTATCGGACCTAAGAAACCGGTAATAATTAAGAATAGTACTGGTGATTTCAACATTTATAACTTTTCTGATGTATCAATAAGTAGCGATTTAGCAAACTTTTTGGCAAAAGGGTATACCTACGTACCGCAACAAAAATTTGACTTAGTGAATACTATACTTGACATTAAATTATATACCCGTAAGCTTAACTTTAATGTAATGTTTGGCAGTGACTCCAATAACTTTAATAATGATATACTTAGGGTACCTAGTACATTTAATCCTCCCCTGCATCCATCAATTCAGTGTTTTGAGAATATGTGTGAACTGTATTTAAGAAAAGCTTTTCCATCACTATACTATATTAAGAAGGATGGAATTACACAGCAGGAATTGGAATTAATTGAATTTGTGAAAACTCACAATTTACGCATATGTAAACCTGATAAAGGAGGCGGCGTTGTGGTATTTGATAAGGTGGACTACTTTGACCGAATGTCCAGACTATTGGACAGTGAGTCTTATGAATTAAGTTCAAAATCAGAAACAAAGAGGGCTTATCATATTATAAAAGAATGCCTTGATGACATGTTCACTGAAGGCCGTATCCAACAAAATCAACATAAATATCTAACTACAGTGTACCATAAGTTTCCTTGCATATTCGGGATCCCCAAAATACATAAAGGGTTAGAAAATCCACCTATGCGCCCTTTAGTGGACGGACGTGGTTCACCCACTTATACATGTACCAAACTGGTAGATGTTATTCTACAAAAATATTTGAGTCAAGAAGACCAAATATGTAAAGACTCATGGGCATTTCTGGCAAAAATTGGAGAGTCTAACTTCGACCCTAAATACAATTTCTTAACAGTCGACGTTAAAGACTTATATACCTGTATCCCCTTAAACATAGCTATTGATTGGGTGGGAATATTCTTGAAGAGGCATAATGCTGCTGTTACTGAAACTGCATTAGTCATAGAACTATTGGAATTAATTTTATACAATAACTATTTCATGTTAGGTGACAATTTTTACCTTCAAAAAGTGGGGGTGGCCATGGGCTCACCTTGCGAAGCCAGTATAGCCAATATGGTTATGGCCTACTGGGAAAGAGAGTATGTTTTCAATAATGAGATATTGATGGAGAAAATTAAATACTACACCCGCTATTTGGACGACATCTTTATACTTTTAGAAGGTGAAGAACCTGAAAGTATAATGATTTTGGACTCCTTCAATTCCTCCACGGACTTTCTAAATTTCACTTCTTCTTTCAGTAATACTGCCATTGCATATTTAGACATATGGTTGGTTAAAAATTACGAACTAAAAGCATATGTAGCGAGTATATATAGGAAAACTACATATTCCAACTCTTTTTTACATTATAGTAGCTGCCACCCTAACTACCAGAAAAGATTGGTAGTTAAAGGACAACTGGTAAGAGCAGCCCGAATTACCAGCTTAGATGTTGCCTTTTACAGAGAGTGTGAGCTATTAACCAACATGTTCTTACATAGGGGTTATCCTTCTCACTTATTAAATGAATTGGTTAAAGAAGTGAGTAGTAAAAGAGTTGGAGGTGTTTACCAACCCATTTTGAAAATTACTGCCCATGGTGAGAACAACATTAATTCCACCTCCGACTTTCCTACTAACACTAATACTCAGAGTTCACCACCGAACAGCAATCCTAGATTAATTCTAACGCATATCAATAGTTACTTCCTTATTGATATTATCAAGAAAAATGGGAGATATTTAAAACAATTCTACAGTGTACAGCAAGCTAGGTTGCAGCCGGAAATAACTTTTAGGAGAGGCAAGAATATGAAATCATTGCTCTAATGTTCTACTAATTCCACACGAACTCCAGGCATGTACAAATGCCAAAACTGCAACTATTGTAAATATGTATATGAGTCCAATAGATTTTATTTAAACAAAAGTTGTTTTGACATGCGATGTAGAGCCAATTGCAATACCTGCATGGTTGTTTACCTAGCCCAATGCCAGAAATGCCCAGGGTTCTATGTGGGTAAGACCGAACGTAAGTTACGGGAGCGCATATATAAACACCTATATGCAATAAAAAAGAAAAAACAGGAAAATGCACTGGCCAAACACATTACAGTATTTAGTGACCATACTTTTAAATTCATGGTCATTGACCTGGTATTGGAAACTAAGAGAGGTGCCCCCTCACAGTTGTTACTTGAAGAATTAGAACTTAAATGGCAGATCAGACTAAATGCTTATTCTTACCCAGGCCTGAATGACAGCTGTTCTATCAGTTGCTTATTGAAATTAAAGAGTCTTAAAAGGTAGGGTAATTGTTATTTAATAATTTATTCTTCATTTATAACTTAATTTTTAAATATATCTAATTTCGGACATTCATTTAGTATATAGGTTTTTAAGCCATAAATAGGTATTTATGGTATTGATTAATGTGGACACAGTTATTATAAGTAACATCTACTGTATGTCCACATTATATTAATTCATATATATACCTGGATATAAGTATTTTTATTTATTGGTACTTTCATTGTCACCAAGATACTTTGCCATTTACATTAGTACCTTCCTGATATTTTTAAGATATTATGCTATACATGATGACACAACTCGGTGTATGTTTGTTTTTAATTTAATATTTTAGTGATTTATTTAGCTCTTACTGTATAGTTTTGGCCACGAATTGCTGACTTTACTTTAGTTTAGTGGGGTTAAGCTACAGTGTACTAATGAGGCAGTTCGCTAAGTGAAATGTCATGAATTGTACAATGAGCTAATTAACATTGTTAATTAGTGACGTTTTTTAATTTGAATATAAAACGCCTGTTTGTATTTTTTACACTATGTCTGATGAAGTCTGCCTTTCAAGCAGACGAAAAGCGCTTCACTATTAAAGTTCTGTTTGTCCTGTGGCTATACTGGTTCTTTGGTGGAATTTGAATTCTCCTGTTCCTTTGGTCTTTCTAAGTTTGCTGTTTTGGTTTTTATTATTTTTTTAATAAAGAGAATGTGGCGGGGAGAAAACGATCACTAGTATGGAATTTATCCAAACAGAGTTTTTCCAAGGAGAACTTGACTGTACTTAATAAAGGTATGACTTTCATACCTGCTAATAAGATGTCCCTGACTGATAATGTTATAGAACTGAAAATTTTCACACACAGACTTATGTTAAAATTACAATATGGTGAGAGTTCCCAAAAGGATATGTTTAGTTCTACTGTTTATAAAAAACCCAGTAGTTATATGCCTATTAATAATGGTATTATTGAAACCTTTGAGAAAATGTGTTTGAACGACATATATAGACTCTATGATAACTGTGTTAAAACGAAATGTTTTGTCAATTTAAGTGCAGAAGAACAAAAAGCACTGGAAAATCTACGCCAAGTTAGACCAGCTGACAAAGGGGGTCCTTTGGTGGTCATGGATTATGAATGGTAAAGGAGACTATGTTAAGAATGTTGGATGGATCTATAGCTTATGAAAATGTTACACATGAGTATGTTCAACTAAGTATTATGTGTATTAGGAATAGTTTATTTGAATGTCTACAATGCCGCATCATCGCTCAAGGCCTACATGATTATTTTGTCGTAAAAGAACGTTTGATTCCCATTATTCAAGGCCTTCCTAAAGTACATAAAGATCCGTTTAACCTCCCAATGAGGCCGACAGCAGCAGGAGGGGTGGGCTACTGAGCCCCTATCATTATATACTGAACATTATTTGAGGCTCATATTAGGTAACAACAGGTGTATTTTGAAAGATACTAAACAGTTCTTGGGAGACTTATTTGTTCATGTTGGGAGTAGACTACCTTCTAGGAATTGTTTAATGGTAGCCCTGGGTGTGCAATCTCTGTTTACGGTAATTCCCAATGATGTAGGGATTGAGCTGTTAAAAGGATATTTACATGATGATGGTACTTATGATTCCAGGAAAATTGATTTTTATGTTTCCTGGTAGAGATAGTCCTTGAAAACAAAATTTTTCTGTTTGAAAAGGGTTTATTTCGACAGTGTGATGGCGTAGGTCTGGGAACCTCATGTGCCAATAGCTACGCCAACATTGTCATGGCTGCCTGAGAAAAAGACAATATTTTAGCTGAAGAGAAAGGTTATCCTGTAGCCTTTTACAGACTATTTGTGGACGACCTTTTCCTTCTATGGGAAGGGGATGAACTTAGTCTTCACTCTTTTCTAGAGGACATTAGTAAAACAAAACAATTTTTGAAATTTACAGCTAATACTTCAGCTACAATGTTAGATTTTTTTTGGATGTTAGGATTAATAGATCTACATCAGGAGATTTTGAGGCAGGGCTTTATAGGAAGTAATATTATAGAAACACATATGACAGGGCTTTATAGGAAGGAATGTTATAGAAAAGCATATGTGGAAAGAAGTAGTATGCATCCACAACATATCTTTAAGAATGTTATGAAAGAAGAGGCTCTAAGGGTCTCAAGATTAACAGCTGATGAGAGTAAATTTAGAGAAGAGTTGGTAAGCCTTGAAAGAAATTTCTTTGAGAGAGGGTATTCTAAGAAGGAAATTGATATGGTAGTCTCACAGATACATAAACTAAGGGAAGGAATGGCTATTTTTCCAGTAGAAATAGAGTGGCTGATGATGTAAGGCATATGGATAGATTTATGTGGGTTCCTGTGACGTACTCAAGTAACATTAAATTGCTACAGGATGTGTTCAAGAAAAATTGTAACATCCTTTGTGCAGATGAGCAAGTTAGGAGCTTAGTTGGTGATACTCCACACTATGCTTATAAAAACAAGAAATCTTTAAAAAGACTCCTTTGTGGCCCTAAGCATAGTCCACATAATATTACTACTAGAACAGGCTCTGGGCATGGTACTGTACCATCTATGCCAAAGATGTAATTTTTGTAAGTGCTTGGACAGTACAGGAAGGTTTCATCATCCAGATACAGGCAAAGAATGCAGTTTTAATTTAAAAGCTAACTGTAATTCTACACATTTGGTTTATTTGAGCTACTGTGTAGTTTGCTCTTCATTTTACATAAAGATGACAACACGTAGGCTATGAGATTGAATAAGGGAGCATCTTTATGACATCTCTAGAAAGGCTGAAACGAATGCCTTAGCCACGCATGTTCAGATAATGGGTGTAGGACATGAGTTTAACTTTATGGTTATGGAACTGGATCCACCAGGGATAAGAGGAGGAGCAATTAGGAACAGAGTAGAAAATAAGGACTTAGAATGGATCATTAGGATGCGGGCAAATATGGGAAAGGGTCTGAATGACAAAATATCTATTCAACTTGTTTTGGTGACTAGACCTTTAAACAGATGAACCAATGCCTGATGATACCATTCTGTTTTTTACAAATTGCTCTGTGAGCATTAGTATTATTTATATCTTATTTATAAATATTGCTCTTTAAGGTACAGTAAGTTTTTAATTGTTAATTGGATTATTGGATGCAGTATTTTATTGGTCAAAGTGTATTTTAAATAGTTGGGAGTTGTCTGATTTAACTGTCTGATGACGCAGCTTGTCTGCGAAAGCGCTCGCCTCTGTATTAAACTTGTGAATGATTTTATCTGCCGTGCTTTTTGGTGCCTTTTCTACTTTTTTTATTATTTTTACCTTTTGCTGAGGTACCATTTACCTGCACTACTCGTTTGTTTTGAATTTATGCACATATTTACCTTATGTTCATTATTTCTGTCACATGCTGCCTTGGAGTTTTGTTACTGATGTTACTTTTCTTTTAGTATCATTTGTAATAAGTTGAACATGGTACTCTGTGATATGAGACTGTATCTCCAATTGTCTCAGTGTGATGTATAATGGGATAAATGCCTTATTTGCATGTTATAGAATGTAGTTCTTTTTTTTTATTATTATTGTTTGTCTTATACTGCAGTCCTTGTGCCCTCTTCCTGCTCAGCAATACATTGATTTACCTGTCAGCCACATGATCTTTAGAAAGTTACTTTACTGCTGTACTGGTATCGTTGTAAGTATATTTCAGATGGCAGGATGAGAATATTATTCATCTGTCTGTTATGCCAGATTGCTGCAGCCAGTATCCTGTAGCTGCCCTGCCTTCATCCTTTCCAGCTTGTTCTGCACCTATTCAATGCCCTTTCAACCCTTTTAAAAGCCTCACTGCCTTGCCAGTACTAGTCATTAAGGGAGTGCATTAACGTTGGCTGAAACTTGGTCATTGATGTTTGTACACTAAGCACATACAGCTTTATATATTACAGTAGTCAAACTGTATACACAAACTTTTACATGAATGCATTATTTTTGTACACAATGTACCTTCCACCTTTATTCTCCCCTTTCTGGGGATTAATTTTATTTACTGCCATCTTACAAATGTTAGTTTTTATACCATTCACAGATGATTTACAACCTCCGTACAACGTAAACTCTGTACTGCTTGTTCTCTAAGCTGTAACCATATAAGTATGTAATGTATATTATTCTATTTTGCTGTTATACTCTGCTTAGTTTTACTATATAATATTACAATTTGCTTAATTTGTACTATTTTTACTATGTAATATGGAGCTTTTCTCCCCGGGCCTCCACTGAAAACAGGCTCCTTGAGCCCAGTAGACCTCCCCGGTCATCAAACTGGAAATAAATAAATAAACATTGTGAAACATGATGACATATAACATTCAGTCAGAAAACACAGAAACAATAAATGCTTCTCATCTTGTCAGTCTTTGAAATAAGGTGGAAAGGCAGCCATGTCTCTTTGTTTGAGTGTGAGGATCTTGTTTGTTATTGAAGTGTTTTTTGATGGCATCTGTCAGAAGCTGTGCAATCTGAGTGTGTGACAGACCTGAGAGTTACATGAGAAATAAGGCATAACACACTGAGCACAGAGATAATGAACTAGCCAGAACAGACCTGAGAGTTACATGAGAAATAAGGCATAACACACTGAGCACAGAGATAATGAACTAGCCAGAACAGACCTGAGAGTTACATGAGAAATAAGGCATAACACACTGAGCACAGAGATAATGAACTAGCCAGAACAGACCTGAGAGTTACATGAGAAATAAGGCATAACACACTGAGCACAGAGATAATGAACTAGCCAGAACAGACCTGAGAGTTACATGAGAAATAAGGCATAACACACTGAGCACAGAGATAATGAACTAGCCAGAACAGACCTGAGAGTTACATGAGAAATAAGGCATAACACACTGAGCACAGAGATAATGAACTAGCCATAAGTGTTGCTGTTGTTGTTGTGAGTCTTGATGTCATACATGGAGGCCTCTTCACCTCTGGAAGTACAGCTGTTTCAAGACTGGGGTAAAGGGGGCAAGCAGTTAGGGGGCACAATCTGTGGCTGTGAAGATATGCTAATCGTTTCCTGCCCAGAAGTGCAAGCATTTTCATAATGTATTCAAGCAGCCATAATGAAATGTTTAAACAGAAGTCACTGTGCTGACCGCTTGTGTATACCAGTCTGTGTCTATGGGTCTATGTGTGCCTCTATGTTTGTGTTTTTGCATGTATCTATCTGATTGTCTGTCAGTGTGTGTGTGTGTGTGTGTGTGTGTGTGTGTGTGTGTGTGTGTGTGTGTGTGTGTGTGTGTGTGTGTGTGTGTGCATGTGTGCGTCTGCGCATGTGTATATTTTTTAGAATCAATCCAGGAAGCATATTTGGCACTATTGTAATTCTCTGACTGAAGCTGTAACATTCTGCTTTGCATATTATGAGATGGAATATACATTTTAACAATATAGAGCTATTCTCCACTAATAAAGCACATTTCTGTGGTAATAAGAGCTATTCTCTGGTACTAGGCCCTTTTATCTGGTGATAAGCTCTATTTTCTGGCAGTGAGTGTTATTATCTGGTAATAAGCCATATTCTTTGTTATTGTGTAGTAAAAAGCACTAATCTGAAGCATTCAAACCTATGACATAGAGGGTTAAAACATTTTATATTGTGATGTACACCAATACTGAAAGAACATACACTATAAGTTTTGTTTTATGTATTGATTAGCAATGATAAATTTGACCGCTAATTATGTATTTCTTTTTGAACTTTGAACTCTGTATTGGTAATAAAATAGTAGTTTAACAGTTCTACAAGTTGAAATCATGGTATGGAAACTTGACTAGGATTCTGGCTAGGAAGGGCTAATGAGGAAGGCATGCATTATCACTGAGCTGATCCTGTTTCAGATGTGATCCTGCTTGCTTTAGGAGTGTACTAACTGCAATCATCACTTTAAGCATCCTAAACTTGACAGACCTAACTTTGGAAGGCATTACAAAATAATTATTTGACTTCTTCAGTGTCTTATAGTTTTTCATTTTGTTGACCCTGCTCTAGGGTGGCTTGTTGGTCTAGGGGAATGGTTCTCGCTTTGGGTGCAAGAGGTCCCAGGTTCAAATCTTGGACAAGCCCTGGGCTTTTATGAAACTGTAGTTTTATTGGCCACTAGGGGTCATTTCCATAACTCCTTCATCTTCCTCTCTTAAAACCTAGTTGCCTCGTGGTTTGAGCGTCTTTTCAGGCTTGTTGGCTGTTGGTGAAGCACCCTCCAAGAGGAAAAAACGCCGAGAGAAGAAGGGAGCCACTTTTGAGATTTTAAGTATTTTTTCTCTGTTTATTTGCTAAGTTTTTCTGCATAGCTGCCTAGCTTGAGCATTTTCTGGCTTGTTAAACTTGATTTCTGTATTAGTAGCTGTATTTAGAGCACAACCAAAAGCTGTTTGCTGAATTTCCTGTTTGCACTTAATTTTAAATCGTTTTTTTCTTAAAACTTGCATATTTTCTGTCCTTGACCTAGCACTCTTGTGTGGGGTCATTTACTGCACTGTTATAACTTGATATTACTTGTGAACCTCTGCTATCTCTGTAAAACACAAAACCAAAACAAAATCTTGCTTTTTTCCCACTTTTCTGCGAGTTAAAAAGTTCAGTTACAGGCTTGCTGTTCCTGAACTGTTTGAAAGTTTCTGTGAGGCCATTTTTCTTGGGCTGAAGGAGGGTCTCTGTGTTCATCAGTGGCAGTGACTAACATTGAGAAGCTTCCTGCCCCCGTAGAGGTGGTTACTGACTTGAAACTGTAGTTTTATTGGCCACTAGGGGTCATTTCCATAACTCCTTCATCTTCCTCTCTTAAAACCTAGTTGCCTCGTGGTTTGAGCGTCTTTTCAGGCTTGTTGGCTGTTGGTGAAGCACCCTCCAAGAAATGCTGAGAGAAGAAGGGAGCCACTTTTGAGATTTTAAGTATTTTTCTCTGTTTATTTCCTAAGTTTTTCTGCATAGCTGCCTAGCTTGAGCATTTTCTGGCTTGTTAAACTTGATTTCTGTATTAGTAGCTGTATTTAGAGCACAACCAAAAGCTGTTTGCTGAATTTCCTGTTTGCACTTAATTTTAAATCGTTTTTCTTAAAACTTGCATATTTTCTGTCCTTGACCTAGCACTCTTGTGTGGGGTCATTTACTGCACTGTTATAACTTGATATTACTTGTGAACCTCTGCTATCTCTGTAAAAACAAAACAAAAAAAAATCTTGCTTTTGTCCCACTTTTCTGAGAGTTAAAAGTTCAGTTACAGGCTTGCTGTTCCTGAACTGTTTGAAAGTTTCTGTGAGGCCATTTTGCTTGGGCTGAAGGAGGGTCTCTGTGTTCATCAGTGGCAGTGACTAACATTGAGCAGCTTCCCTGCCCCGTAGAGGTGGTTACTGACTTGAAACTGTAGTTTTATTGGCCACTAGGGGTCATTTCCATAACTCCTTCATCTTCCTCTCTTAAAACCTAGTTGCCTCGTGGTTTGGGCGTCTTTTCAGGCTTGTTGGCTGTTGGTGAAGCACCCTCCAAGAGGAAAAAACGCTGAGAGAAGAAGGAGCCACTTTTGAGATTTTAAGTATTTTTCTCTGTTTATTTGCTAAGTTTTTCTGCATAGCTGCCTAGCTTGAGCATTTTCTGGCTTGTTAAACTTGATTTCTGTATTAGTAGCTGTATTTAGAGCACAACCAAAAGCTGTTTGCTGAATTTCCTGTTTGCACTTAATTTTAAATCATTTTTTTCTTAAAACTTGCATATTTTCTGTCCTTGACCTAGCACTCTTGTGTGGGGTCATTTACTGCACTGTTATAACTTGATATTACTTGTGAACCTCTGCTATCTCTGTAAACAAAAACAAAAAAATCTTGCTTTTTCCCACTTTTCTGAGAGTTAAAAATTTCAGTTACAGGCTTGCTGTTCCTGAACTGTTTGAAAGTTTCTGTGAGGCCATTTTTGCTTGGGCTGAAGGAGGGTCTCTGTGTTCATCAGTGGCAGTGACTAACATTGAGCAGCTTCCCTGCCCCCCCGTAGAGGTGGTTACTGACTTGAAACTGTAGTTTTATTGGCCACTAGGGGTCATTTCCATAACTCCTTCATCTTCCTCTCTTAAAACCTAGTTGCCTCGTGGTTTGAGCGTCTTTTCACGCTTGTTGGCTGTTGGTGAAGCACCCTCCAAGAGGAAAAACGCTGAGAGAAGAAGGGAGCCACTTTTGAGATTTTAAGTATTTTTCTCTATTTGCTAAGTTTTTCTGCATAGCTGCCTAGCTTGAGCATTTTCTGGCTTGTTAAACTTGATTTCTGTATTAGTAGCTGTATTTAGAGCACAACCAAAAGCTGTTTGCTGAATTTCCTGTTTGCACTTAATTTTAAATCGTTTTTTCTTAAAACTTGCATATTTTCTGTCCTTGACCTAGCACTCTTGTGTGGGGTCATTTACTGCACTGTTATAACTTGATATTACTTGTGAACCTCTGCTATCTCTGTAAAAAAAAAAAAAAATCTTGCTTTTTCCCACTTTTCTGAGAGTTAAAAAAGTTCAGTTACAGGCTTGCTGTTCCTGAACTGTTTGAAAGTTTCTGTGAGGCCATTTTTGCTTGGGCTGAAGGAGGGTCTCTGTGTTCATCAGTGGCAGTGACTAACATTGAGCAGCTTCCCTGCCCCCGTAGAGGTGGTTACTGACTTGAAACTGTAGTTTTATTGGCCACTAGGGGTCATTTCCATAACTCCTTCATCTTCCTCTCTTAAAACCTAGTTGCCTCGTGGTTTGAGCGTCTTTTCAGGCTTGTTGGCTGTTGGTGAAGCACCCTCCAAGAGGAAAAACGCTGAGAGAAGAAGGAGCCACTTTTGAGATTTTAAGTATTTTTTTCTCTGTTTATTTGCTAAGTTTTTCTGCATAGCTGCCTAGCTTGAGCATTTTCTGGCTTGTCAAACTTGATTTCTGTATTAGTAGCTGTATTTAGAGCACAACCAAAAGCTGTTTGCTGAATTTCCTGTTTGCACTTAATTTTAAATCGTTTTTTTCTTAAAACTTGCATATTTTCTGTCCTTGACCTAGCACTCTTGTGTGGGGTCATTTACTGCACTGTTATAACTTGATATTACTTGTTAACCTCTGCTATCTCTGTAAAAAACAAAAAAAAAATCTTGCTTTTTCCCACTTTTCTGAGAGTTAAAAAAGTTCAGTTACAGGCTTGCTGTTCCTGAACTGTTTGAAAGTTTCTGTGAGGCCATTTTTGCTTGGGCTGAAGGAGGGTCTCTGTGTTCATCAGTGGCAGTGACTAACATTGAGCAGCTTCCCTGCCCCCCGTAGAGGTGGTTACTGACTTGAAACTGTAGTTTTATTGGCCACTAGGGGTCATTTCCATAACTCCTTCATCTTCCTCTCTTAAAACCTAGTTGCCTCGTGGTTTGAGCGTCTTTTCAGGCTTGTTGGCTGTTGGTGAAGCACCCTCCAAGAGGAAAAACGCTGAGAGAAGAAGGGAGCCACTTTTGAGATTTTAAGTATTTTTCTCTGTTTATTTGCTAAGTTTTTCTGCATAGCTGCCTAGCTTGAGCATTTTCTGGCTTGTTAAACTTGATTTCTGTATTAGTAGCTGTATTTAGAGCACAACCAAAAGCTGTTTGCTGAATTTCCTGTTTGCACTTAATTTTAAATCGTTTTTTTCTTAAAACTTGCATATTTTCTGTCCTTGACCTAGCACTCTTGTGTGGGGTCATTTACTGCACTGTTATAACTTGATATTACTTGTGAACCTCTGCTATCTCTGTAAAAAAACAAAAACAAAAAAAATCTTGCTTTTTTCCCACTTTTCTGAGAGTTAAAAAAGTTCAGTTACAGGCTTGCTGTTCCTGAACTGTTTGAAAGTTTCTGTGAGGCCATTTTTGCTGGGGCTGAAGGAGGGTCTCTGTGTTCATCAGTGGCAGTGACTAACATTGAGCAGCTTCCCTGCCCCCCCGTAGAGGTGGTTACTGACTTGAAACTGTAGTTTTATTGGCCACTAGGGGTCATTTCCATAACTCCTTCATTTGTCCTCAGAGGAGTGGTTTAAGGCAGTAACTTGTAGTTTATTGGCCATTTTGGGTCATTTCCTGTCTTTTCCAGCCCCCTGCTATAAAGCACGCTTTAGCGCGGAGTTGCCACTGTTGCACACTAGGGCAGCGCCAGTTAAGCAGGTTTAAACTATTCGGGCTACCTAAAGTCCACTCTTCAAATTTTCCCTTAAAACTACCTTCCTCGAACTATACTACTGATCTAATCAGCGTATCCTATAATTAAAAAGATCATCTCTACTTGACTCCAAGTAGACTATTCTCTATCTGTTAAACGTAGCACTTGCTCCTACAGTACTTATTACCTTGATACGGCACTCTTGTCATAGATTGTACCCCAAAAAGGCAACCCCCCATTTCTCGGTCACCCACGTCCCCCTGAATCTTTTTTAAAGTTTTTTTGTCTATTCCTTCTAGCATGTCGAGGGATCAGTTGCTAGTGTCCTCTCCTTCTCAGCTGGTGAACCTGGGAATATTGAGGCAATGTTACAATTGCCTCATGTACACAGACAACCCTCTCCTCCTCCCACAAAACACAAATACATGCGAGAGATGCAACTATACGGCCAAACTGGAGGCTGAGCTCTCTCAACATAGGACTGGCAAGACCAGTCAGGAGGAGAAGGTTACCACACACACTATAGACCCAGTCTCACATAGTACCATTACAACCTCAAATCATACACATAAACACACAAAGACATACTCGGAGGCTCTGATCAAAACTCTACCAAAACAGCAGAGGCCACCAAAGCAGACACCCAAACAACCACCACCTCAGAACACAACACCTGCAACACATAGACCTCACAGTCAGAGTGTCAAACAGTCACAGCCCTTAAGGCCAAACACAATGCCAGACACACTAGTCATTGGTGACTCCATAGTCAGACACACTGGCGTCCCGCTCACCGGACTGAGTAAGGAGAAGGTCACAGTAAGCTGCCTGTCGGGCGCTAGAATCCGCCACATAACGCAAGCACTCAGGTCACTCAACAGCAGGTACAAATATGACTCAGTCATTGTCCACGCTGGTGTAAACGACCTGAGACGTATCTCCTTGGACTACATGAAAAGAGACATTGAGGAGCTCTCTGATTATGTAGCCCAGGCAGGTATGACCCTGACCTTGAGCAGTATCCTACCTTCACCAAGAATGATGCCACAATACAGAGATAAGATGATCAGCTTTAACAATTGGCTTAAACACTGGTGTCATTCAAAGGGGATCCAGTGTCTGTCTGCCTGGGATGACATGCTGGACAAGCCACACTGCTTCGCAAGGGACGGCTTGCACCTGTCACCCCTGGGATTCCGGATATTGGCAAAGGCTCTTGCCACCCCATAGTGCCTTTTTAGGCAAGGCTCAAATTCTAAACCTACCACCCTAGAACACAAAAAGGAAAAACTAAGGGTAATGCTGCTCAATGCCAGAAGTCTAAATCTCAAAATGCACGCACTCGAGGCACTTCTCAGTATGGAGAACATCGATGTCTGTGCTGTGACAGAAACCTGGTTCAAGGCTCCTGAGAGCACCCCAGCGCTATCAGGTTTTACCTCATATCATGCGTTCCGCCCCAAAATCCAGACAATACCAAGAAAGGAGGGGGGGGTATCCATATTCATCAAGGACACCCACACCTCAAGACTGGTGGCAATGCACGATGCATCGGAGACCATCCAGGTGCAATTAACCATAGGCAAGACTGCTCTGCAAATTGTAGCATGTTACAGGCCACCCTCACAAACTCAGGAACCTCACATGGCCTTCCTGAAAACACTAGAGGGATAAATGTATCACCAAACACCATCATACTAGGTGACTTCAATTACCCTAATATAGACTGGGAACACTACTCAAGCCCAAACACCCTAGCCCAAAAGTTCCTGGAATTCATAAACTCAAATGCCATGGAACAACTAGTCACCATCCCCACAAGAGGAGATAACATACTTGATCTCATCATCACGAACATGGGAGCACAATGTTCAACACCGGAGGTGTACCCCTCACTGGTGAGATCAGACCACAAACTAATCTCGCTGGAGGTCCTCATCCCACCCCACCTGAAATAAAAGACCACAGTAAAGAACTTCTCAAAAGCCGACTTCACACTTCTAAAGACTAGTGTGGTCTCCTTTAAGGCCCCGAGCAGTGGAAAGCAGTACTCAAGCCGCTGAATCACTTACAAATGCCTTCTACCAGCACCTGCAGGACTGCATGGATAAGGCAATCCCAAGCAAAACAAAGACTCTTTGTACCAAAGGCAAGCGTCCAGTCTGGTGGACCCCAGCCATAAACAAACTCTACAACAAAAGGAGGAAGCTACTACAAGATAGAGCAAAATCCTTAAAAGGTAAGACACCCTTGATCACTATAAGTAAAAACTAAGAGCTCTCATAAAATCATCCAAAGCAAATTTCGAGAGAAAAATAGCTAAAGACTCAAAAGACAATCATAAGGCCTTCTTTAGCTATGTTAGAAACCTGGGAGGAAACTCCCAGATATGCTCAGAGCTAGTTCAAAATGATGTGAAGATTACTGATCCTACAGACATTGCCAACATACTGGCTGACAGGTTCAGTGCAAACTTCTCCCCTCCCCAAAGGAGAGATATCTATACCAAACGATTGCAGCCCCAAACATCTCCAGCGCCCAAGTGAGAACTGCTCTCTCCAAAGCAAAAAACACAGCATCCATGGGACCTGATGGTGTCCCCGGCTGTGTGCTCCATGAACTCAATGAGGAATTAAACCCACAGCTAGGACAGCTGTTTAATCAAAGTCTTACCTCTGGATACGCACTCCAGGAGTGGCGCACTGCAACTGTGGTACCACTTCACAAAGGCGGTGCCTCCACCGACCCTGGAAACTACCTGCCCATTAGCTTGACAAGCCTTATCTGCAAAGCCATGGAGAGGATCATAATGGACCTCATAAATAAAGATATAGGGAATTTGCAGACTTTGGATCCAACCCAGTTTGGCTTTGTCAAAGGCAGATCATGCCTTTTAAACTTGGTTGACTTTTTCGAAACAGTCACCAAAGCCATTGATGAGGGAAAGGCAGCCCATACAGCCTACCTCGATCTGGCTAAGGCCTTCGATACAATACCCCACTCGGGTATCATTGAAAAACTCATCAGCTTAAATGTCAACCCATACATCACAAGATGGGTTGCAAACTGGCTGAGTGACAGAACCCACAGGGTCAGAGTTGCTGGCGCCATGTCAGACTCAAAGCCTGTCACAAGTGGTGTCCCACAGGGCTCAGTCCTGGGCCCACTCTTGTTTGGCATCTACTTTTCTGAAGTACAAGCAAACACAGGAGGGTTATGGCTGACAAAGTTTGCAGATGACTGCAAACTGGGCCATAGTAGAAAACACATCTGACACAGATATCCTTCAGAAGGGTCTCACAGAAACGGATAACTGGTGCCAGAGCCACGCCTAAAGTTAAATGCCAAAAATGCATAGTCATACCCTTCGGGAAAAACAAGGTTACCCCTAGCTACCAAACAGGTGGCAATCCACTGCGCACACAAGAAGTTATCAGGGACCTGGGGACCCAGGTTGATAGTAGTCTGTCATTCGACACCCATGTAGCTAAAGTAGTTAGGAAGACCTTCTACATTGCCCACCTTATCATGAAGGGATTCTCATCTAGATCAAGGGAGGTCATAGTCTCCCTTTACTCATCACTCATCAGACCAATGATTGAGTACAATGCCCCATTCGGAATGTATCTGACCCGACACTTGCAGCAGCTGGAGAGGCCACAAAGTTCCTCACCAAAAGGATAAAGGGTCTCAAAAATCTGTCCTATGCTGCCCGACTGAAAGAACTCCAGCTCTATTCAGTCGCTACGCTGCTCAGAGGTGACCTTTGCCTAACATACAAGGCCATGTCAAACCCAGATTTGATGAATATGCTTCACCTCAAAAATCTAGATCCATCAGAGCCACAAGGGCGGAGACTTAAACCTTGACACGGCTATTAATAGGACGTGCTGGAGGGATAGATTCATCACCCAAAGACTCCTATGCTGTGGAACAAAATCCCGGTACATGTGAGGCAGAGCACCTCGCTGGCCTTGTTCAAGAGAAATCTTGACCAATGGATGGGAGATCGCAGATATACCCCAGGGATTACCTCAGTGTCACTGCTCGACAGAGACACAGCAAAATAATGGGTATAGTTCCCCATACTAAAGGGGTGGCGTAAGCCACAAAACGATGGGCTAGGCTTGTAAATGCCCTCGGGCAGATAGCCTAGTATGAACCTATGAACCTATGAACCTATGTGGTTTCATAAATGTTCACTTTTACTTCAGGGAAATGCTGACAGCATTTTCCCTTGCTATTGAGTTGTGAACTGATGTGCTTCATAGTAAAAGCGTGTGTGTGTGTGTGTGTGTGTGTGTGTGTGTGTGTGTGTGTGTGTGTGTGTGTGTGTGTGTGTGTGCATGTACATGTGTGTGTGTGTGTGTGTGTGTGTGTGTGTGTGTGTGTGTGTGAGTATGTATGTGTATATGTGCATGTGTGTGTGTGTGTGTGTGTGTGTGCATGTGTGTGTGTGTATGTGCATGTATATGCATGTGTATATGTGTGTGTGTGTGTGTATGTATGTCCATTTGTGTGAACGTGTGTGTGTGTGTGTGTGTGTGTGTGTGTGTGTGTGTGTATTTCTGTGTGCGTGTGTGTTTGTACATGTGTGCTTGTTTGTGCGTGTGTGTGTGTGTGTGTGTGTGTGTGTGTGTGTGTGTATGTCCATGTGTGTGTGTTTGTGTTTGTGTGTGTGTATGTCCATGTGTGTGTGTGTGTGTGTGTGTGTGTGTGTGTCCATGTGTGTGTGTTTGTTTGTGTGTGTGTCCATGTGTGTGTGTGTGTGTGTGTGTGTGTGAGCAAGTGTGTGTCTGTGTGTGTGTGCGTGTGTGTGTGTGTGTGTGTGTGTGTGTGTGTGTGTGTGTGTATATTTCCATGTGTGTATATTTCCGTGTGTGTGTGTGTGTGTGTGTGTGTGTGTGTGTGTGTGTGTACGCACACACGCGCATGTGTGTAGGTATACATTTCATATCTTCAAATTAGTGACAAATTATACAAATCAATAGCAACTGCAGATTCAGTTCACCAAAAATATTACATTTTTTCACAGAAGGACTAGAAATATGTTAAGTAACCCCACATCCATGAAAAAGCAAAAATTCTCTAGATATGAGCTAGTGAATGTTAGCAAAGTATCTATTTGGTAAACAACAAGAAGACATTGACTTTAGTGTTATTCACATAAGGTCCTTAAATAGTATTCCAGTGTCTGCTGTGGGAGGACATGCTTCAAGTGAAGGAGGCATTACTAGAGTGGAGCCTCTTGGGGGGGGGGCTAACTGTACCACAGATGTTGTGTTAATTAATGAAAAATACATACTTAAAGTATAATGGCTGTGTCTCATTCTGTGCCAGATATGAGTTAGATAAGTCGGGAATTTATGCCATTGTACGGTTCACACTGCCTCACACTTATAGGAATGTGTAGGCAACCTACACCAACTGCTTGTTCAACTTGGGAAGTTGAGGATGAATATTTGTGACCAAGTTGTGCATATATCAGGTACAGAAGCACGCTTCATTTCACAGGCAGCAGTAATATAGGAGGATTCCTGCACATAGCCGCTCCGACTAAATACAACATATCAAGGTTCTGCTTAGTTTAACTAAGAACAATTGACAATCAATTAAAATCATGGCATCAACAGTAAAGACAAGGATGTTAGAGGACCTGACTACCTCACTGCAAAATTATCAGGTGAGGTGATGACGTAATCCAAGAGACAAGTTCTATTTCAAACAAAGTGCATCAGTTTTCTTCTCGGTGAGATATAAGGCCAAAATGAAAAGCCAAGTCTCTGTGGAACTGAAACTATTTTGCAGTTTTATTTACATGAATGGCACTAAGAAAAAAGGATGTTGAAGATCTGAGTTATTCATGCACTAAGTACTAACTTTAATGCAAAAACAATCTTGATAATTCACTATATGTATTCAGCCTGTGCAAAAATAAACCACAACTGCCTGTAACGTCATAATAAGTTAAGAAGTTGTAGAGATAGGCTAGTTCTTTTATGAAAACAATTACTAAGTTTTGAACGTATACATATTACTACAAAAAGAACTCAGGACGATGTTAGAAGCAGAATTACTCCTAATCAGAAAGTACAAAATAATAAGAGGACAACAGATGATGGAAGTTGTCTTGTTTCTTTTAAGGCCCGCTGTACGTCTGTATAGTTTAGTATAAAACAGAAAGATAGGCAGGGCAGCTGAACGTCATTTCATTTCACTCTGGGAAGTGTTTGATCCTTTAAAGAGGTTACATTATACAAAAGTCTTGTCATCATGCAAGTAGTAATATATTAACAGATTAGGGTCTATATTCTAAGATCAAAAAGACCGGAGCGAGAACGGATTAAACATCAAAAATCTCAAAGACGCTCTTGTGGAGGGCTGTGCCCCCCACACTCCCCACTAATTATATATACCAACTCTGAGATTGCACTACAGTGAGGAAAGGGCAAATTTTCCAATCTTCACAGTACCACGATCTCACAAAAAACACATTGATGAATGGCATTTCTGATGTTAAAGCTGTTCGCTCTTCAGCCTATTCAATTTCATGACAGGAACCTGCAGATTATACTTCTCAACCTGCAGACATTGAAAATAGGACAAAAAGTCCTTAAAAAGTAGGTACATCCAGTCAGAAAGCAGTACATCTAATTAGCATAAAATCTGAATACCCAACATCACATATAACTCTCTTCTCACTTCCAGTAGGAAACACGTCATTAAAAGAGTCTGCTGAGACTCATATCACTCTACTAATATTTAAGCTAGACACATTCCTAATGGATCTAATATCTTTAATACCTAATAAATAAAATGATCTGCCTCACCATTTATGATCTGGTCTCATATCCTGACACAGTAAAAACATCACAGCACAAAACAAAGGCACTATTACCAACAAACACAATAAAAAAATATGACATATACTCAAAAACTAATAGAGCACACAAGCAAAATATAGTCAAACATGAAAAGTCATGATGAGATCACATTTTTTCTGATGATTTATCATCCTTAGAGTCCACACCCACTCACTTAATAAGCATTATATTACACTCCCTGTTTCAGACCACTGTACACTGGCTACAATCCTTATAATTAACTACTCCTTGCAATTGTCAGCACAAAGTTCTATAAACTCCCTACATGAGTTAATCACCAGGATTTGTCAGGAAAAGGAAAATGTGCTGTTATTGTTGTTACTGTACATGTTAATGATGTCACGTATCTGACACTTAAATAATGAAAAATAACTCAACGCATTAATTAGTGCGTTACAATCACATGACAATCACTGTCAGCACAGTCAAGTCCCCCACATTATGCTTGGATTGAAAAATTCTTAAAAGATGACCAAAAATTAAAAAAAATAACCAAGTATGTATTCTTGTTACACTTTATTTCTCCCAGATTATTTCAGGCTCTGATCACTTGCTCCCTATTTTTTGTTCCTCCTTGGTTGCTCACATATTAAGGTTATAACAAAAGCTCAGTAGGAACCCAGACTAAGTCCAAACACAATAATATTCCAAAAACAGATGTCCAAAAGGCTGAAGCTCAGTAAAAACAGTTTTAATAACAGCAATAAATGTACACAAAGCAAAACTAGATTTTCAAAGAGGCTATACTTTTTCAGGGCCCAGACAGAACATAAATGTGGGCGGATCCAACAGCCTAAATCAGGCCACAGGAACAACGCCTAGCCAGGGAGGGAGTTGCCAGAAGGAAGAACATCACAGGAAAGATACTCTGACCCCAGGAAGTAGAAATCTGGATGCATCAGCCTCAGGGAGTGCACTAGCAGCCACAGAATGTGTTTCTGATGTTAGTCTCCCTGAACGACATGTAATAAGTCAGTTGAGTACTGGAGAAGGTATTGTTTTGCCTTCAGCCAGTATGTCGAGTAGTTTTATTCCAGGGAATCAACAGGCTTTGGTCGTTAAACCAAAACTCGACCTATGGTTAAATCTAATGAAGCTTTGAACAGTGCTTCTGCCCTTACCACATCTCAGCCACTGAACTCTGTTTTTTAGAGAAAGCTTTGCCTATACAGCAGGAGAAATGGAAGGGGTGTTTGCAAAGCCGGCAATGCAGGCCCAGGACAGGGTTGGACAGTTCAGTGAAACAGGAAACCAGACAGAAGAGGATGGCAGCAAGTGATCTAGTTTTTAATTTATCATCATTCGAACTTACTAAAGAACAGGTTGCTGTACTGAATAAAGGACGTTCCTTTATTCCAACAGTTAAAACAGACATTATGGATGTCTTTTTGGACTTGAAGCTGTTTGCTAGAAACGTAATGTTAAATATGATATTTCCAGACAAAGTTCAGTCACATGACGTTTTTAAGAAACCAAGTGTTTTTACTCCTGAATATAAACCAGCCCTAGAGGCTTTTTTGAATTTATGTGAGAATGACCTAAAGAATTGTTTATCAAATAAGTGTAATGGTGCGACATTTTATAATTTGATCTCTAAAGAAATGGAAACTGTGCATGATATAACTAAGGCACAGCATTTAATGATTAGACCAGCTGACAAGGGTTGAGGGATAGTGGTTCTAGATAAAAGCAGTTACATTGAAAAGATGTCTAGTATGTTAAATGGTGAAGAGGTTTATATGAAGTTGCAAAGATTTCAAGTTACTGGAATCATTAACAGAGTTAACTTTTATTTATATGATTTGCTGATGATGAATTAGATTGATTGCAGTTTATATACCTACTTCACAGTCGATCATCCCAGAATACCCATTATTTATGGATTACAGAAAATACATAAAGATGCTGTCAACCCCCTTTCTGACCTATAGTTTCGGGGAGAGGGTGGCTGACTGAGCCCATCTCTATAAATGTCGAAAAGCAACTTAGATTGGTCCTTGTCATCATTACAACTGTGTTGAAGGATACCAAGCAATTCCTACAGGACCTGTATTAATGGTCAATAAATCTGGATGATTTGAATGACATGCATCTGGAGCATTTCTCCCCGGGCCTCCGCTGAAAACAGGCTCTGTGGAACCTAGTCGGACATTCCCGGTCAACAAATGTTAAATAAATAAATAAATAAATAAAAAAATTTTGTTTGTAACATTAGATGTCAATTCACTCTTTATGGTCATTCCAAATGATGTAGGAATAGATAGTGTAAGGCTTTTCTTGACATCTGACAGGGTTTTTCTAATGCTAGGGTAGAGTTGTTGTGTGCACTACTGAATCTAGTACTAGAGAATAACGTTTTCATTTTAGAATCGGAATATTATCTGCAAAAACTGGGGGTTGCAATGGGAATGGCATGTACCAACTCTTATGTCAATATTGTCTTGGCATATTGGGAAAAGCAGTCAGTTTTTATAGATGTTAGGTTTAGCTCACGTGAAATTTTATAAAAGGTTTGTGGACTATGTCTTTTTTGTTTGGCAAGGACCAACCAATCTATTGCTGGAGTCTGTAGATTATCTACAAAACACAGCTACCTTTCTTTCATTTACTATGCATTACTCTGCTGAGGCCATAGACTTTCTTGACACTGTAGCTAAGAAGGATGAGCTAGGCAGCATTTTCACTAGTATGTATAGGAAACCCTGTAGGAAGAACAACATCCGACACAAAACTAGGCTGCACCCCAGGCACATCCCAAGGAATGTGATTAAAAACCAAGTGCTCAGAGTCATGAGATTGCACATGAATGAAACTAAGCTAGAAGAAGCTCTGGATACTTTACTTATAGAACTGTTATAGCTTGGTTACAAAATAGGGGTCACTGAAAGGGCTATTAATGAGGTCAGATCTGTCATTAGACCCTATTTCTTTGAACCCCCCTGGACCAACGAGCTAAAAGTAGAAACATTTACCTAAAGGCAATGCAAGTAGGGTAACTTGCATTGCCTGCGTGCTTATTTATTTGTTTACTGAAAATTCCGAGCTCTGCTGTCTGCAGTTAGTTTTTCCCACCCACCCTCCCTGTTCTTGTTGTGGTATTAATCTTGGTGGCTTTGGAATTGACCGCCCCTCCTGTAAATTTGTGTTTGAACACTCCTCCTGGGCCCATCTCATTTGCTCACTCAACCGAGTACAGTGAGATCATATTTTGATTTCAGACACTCCTACCATTCCCATCTGTTCAGCCCTATCCCAGGCCCATTTGTTTACTCACCCGAGTACAGTGAGGTCATATTTTGATTACAGACACTCCTGCCATTCCCATCTGTTCAGCCCTATCCCAGGCCCATTTGTTTACTCACCCGAGTACAGTGAGGTCATATTTTGATTTCAGACACTCCTACCATTCCCATCTGTTCAGCCCTATCCCAGGCCCATTTGTTTACTCACCCGAGTACAGTGAGGTCATATTTTGATTTCAGACACTCCTACCATTCCCATCTGTTCAGCCCTATCCCAGGCCCATTTATTTACTCACCCGAGTACAGTGAGGTCATATTTTGATTTCAGACACTCCTACCATTCCCATCTGTTCAGCCCTATCCCAGGCCCATTTGTTTACTCACCCGAGTACAGTGAGGTCATATTTTGATTTCAGACACTCCTACCATTCCCATCTGTTCAGCCCTATCCCAGGCCCATTTGTTTACTCACCCGAGTACAGTGAGGTCATATTTTGATTTCAGACACTCCTACCATTCCCATCTGTTCAGCCCTATCCCAGGCCCATTTGTTTACTCACCCGAGTACAGTGAGGTCATATTTTGATTTCAGACACTCCTACCATTCCCATCTGTTCAGCCCTATCCCAGGCCCATTTGTTTACTCACCCGGTACAGTGAGGTCATATTTTGATTTCAGACACTCCTACCATTCCCATCTGTTCAGCCCTATCCCAGGCCCATTTGTTTACTCACCCGAGTACAGTGAGGTCATATTTTGATTTCAGACACTCCTACCATTCCCATCTGTTCAGCCCTATCCCAGGCCCATTTGTTTACTCACCCGAGTACAGTGAGGTCATATTTTGATTTCAGACACTCCTACCATTCCCATCTGTTCAGCCCTATCCCAGGCCCATTTGTTTACTCACAGAGTACAGTGAGGTCATATTTTGATTTCAGACACTCCTACCATTCCCATCTGTTCAGCCCTATCCCAGGCCCATTTATTTACTCACCCGAGTACAGTGAGGTCATATTTTGATTTCAGACACTCCTACCATTCCCATCTGTTCAGCCCTATCCCAGGCCCATTTGTTTACTCACCCGAGTACAGTGAGGTCATATTTTGATTTCAGACACTCCTACCATTCCCATCTGTTCACTCACCCGAGTACAGTGAGGTCATATTTTGATATCAGACACTCCTACCATTCCCATCTGTTCAGCCCTATCCCAGGCCCATTTGTTTACTCACCCGAGTACAGTGAGGTCATATTTTGATTTCAGACACTCCTACCATTCCCATCTGTTCAGCCCTATCCCAGGCCCATTTGTTTACTCACCCGAGTACAGTGAGGTCATATTTTGATTTCAGACACTCCTACCATTCCCATCTGTTCAGCCCTATCCCAGGCCCATTTGTTTTACTCACCCAGTACAGTGAGGTCATATTTTGATATCAGACACTCCTACCATTCCCATCTGTTCAGCCCTATCCCAGGCCCATTTGTTTACTCACCCAGTACAGTGAGGTCATATTTTGATTTCAGACACTCCTACCATTCCCATCTGTTCAGCCCTATCCCAGGCCCATTTGTTTACTCACCCGAGTACAGTGAGGTCATATTTTGATTTCAGACACTCCTACCATTCCCATCTGTTCAGCCCTATCCCAGGCCCATTTGTTTACTCACCCGAGTACAGTGAGATCATATTTTGATTTCAGACACTCCTACCATTCCCATCTGTTCAGCCCTATCCCAGGCCCATTTGTTTACTCACCAGTACAGTGAGGTCATATTTTGATTTCAGACACTCCTACCATTCCCATCTGTTCAGCCCTATCCCAGGCCCATTTGTTTACTCACCTGAGTACAGTGAGGTCATATTTTGATTTCAGACACTCCTACCATTCCCATCTGTTCAGCCCTATCCCGGCTCTTTCCTAGTCTAGCCTCATTAGCTCATCCTGCCTAATACAGAGAGAACATTTGAGGAGGCATACCCACTTAGGCCCTGAACTTGTCTGATTGAAGGCTGCTGGAACAGGTCTCAGATCAGAGGATTTTTACCAGTTAATTGGGTAATTTGTTCAAATCAGTTTGCTTGTTTTCTATTCTTATATAAAAAAAAACAATTTGCACTGTATCTGCTTTTACTATATTTGTGTTTCTTTCTACTTTATTACCTTATTTTGCTTGTGCCTCTTCTTAAAAGTACTCAATTGTATTTATTCTGCTGCATTTATTACTGCTTGGTAGTAGCCTGATTAAATTGTAACTGTTATTCTAAGTATTTTGGTTATTGCACTTGGGCTTCAGACCAGTTGCTTTACATTAAGAAGGTTTGTGGTCTGCACTGTTGTGGCAGGACAGGTAGCTTAGATCCTTCTAAGCTGAGTATTGCTGATTGAAGGCTCAGTGTCTGTTATTCTAAAAGTGTATTAGTTCTGGCTTAAGCACTTGGGCTTCAGGCCGGTTATTTTACATTAAGAAGGTTTGTGGTCTGCACTCTTATGGGAGGAGAGAATACCCTTCTGAGCTGGGAATTTCTGGTTAAAGGCTTACTGTGCCTGCTCATTTGAACTGTTTTTCTGATACTGGTGCATCTTGTCTGCTGTAGCATAGACTAGATTCAGGCCTGCTGAATCTAGCTTTGTTTGTATAACTTGAGCACTAATCCAGGCCTTCTTTTCTGGAGAAGGTTCCCCTGAACCCTCATGGCAGGAGTGTGCAGTTAGAACTTGTCTGATTGAAGACTGCTGGAACAGGGCTCAGTTTTGAGTTTTTTTACTGGATAATTGGGTAATTTGTTTAAGTCAGTTTGCTCATTTTCTATTGTTTTATATATATATATATATATATATATATATATATATATATATATATATACATATATATATATATATATGTACAAAAATTACACTTTATTCATCTGCTTTTACTGTAATTGTGTTTCTTCCCACTTTATTACCTTATTTTGCTTGTGATTCTTCTTAAGTTGTATTATTCTGCTGCAGTTATTACTGCTTGGTAGTAGCCTGATTAAATTGTGACTGTTATTCTAAGTCTTTTGGTTTAAGCACCTGGGCTTCAGACCAGTTGTTTTACATTAAGAATGTTTGTTGTCTGCACTGTTGTGGCAGGACATGTAGCTTACATCCTTCTAAGTTGGGAATTGCTGATTGAACGCTCAGTGTCTATTATTCTAAAAGTGCATTAGTTTTGGTTTAAGCATTTGGGCTTCAGGCCAGTTATTTTACATTAAGAGGGTTTGTAGTCTACACTCTTCTGGGAGGAGAGGCTGGATTCTGCCCTTCTGAGCTAGGAATTTCTGGTTAAAGGCTTAATGTGCATGCTTATTTGATCTGTTTCTTTCTGAAATTTGTGTGCCTTGTTTGCTGTAGCCCACAAGTTAGTAGTTTATTGGCCATTTTGGGCTAATTTCTATCTCTTTCATTTCCCCGCTATAAAAAATGCATTTGCACGGTTTTGCGTACCAGGCAGTGCCGGTTAGCTAGGGTTAAACTATTCCCAGCTCCACGAAGTCTGCTCTTCAATTTTTCCCTTGGAACTAGACAAACTTTCAACTTAAGCACTCAAACCATTCATTTCACAGCCCAGCACTTGCTCAAAACTCATAGCAAGCATTAATTAACCCTAGCACTAGACCCCCTATACTGTCCAGAAGGACAAGGCTCTCTATTCGTTACTACCAGCTAATCAGTAAAACAGCTCACTTTACCTATTCAGGCATGTCCAAAGGGCAGTTTCAGGTGTACTCCCCAGTCCAACTGGTGAATATGGGCATTTTGAGGCAATGTCACAACTGCCTCATGTACACAGACAACTCTCTCCTCCTACCACCAAACACTAATATATGCGAGAGATGCAATTAACAGCAAAACTGGAGGCAAAGCTCTCTCAACCCAAAACTGGAACTGACAGTCAAGAGGAGAAGGAAAATACTTGCAAGTTTCCACCAGTCTCACACAGACCAACTAAACCAACACCGGCAAATAACACACATAAATACACAAAAACATACTCGGAGGCTTTAAATAAAAATCTGCAAAAGCAGCAGAGACCTCCAAAGCAGACACCCAAGCAACCTCCACACCCCATCACAAACCATGAAACACATACTTCACATAATCAATGTGCCATGCGATCACAGCCCTTAAGGCAAAATAACATACCCAACACACTAGTAATAGGTGACTCTAAAGTCAGGCACACTGATGTCCCACTAACTAGGCTGGACAAGGAGAAGGTTACAGCTAGCTGCCTGTCGGGCGCCAGGATCCGCCACATAACACAAGCACTCAGGTTACTCCAGAACAAGTACAAATATGTCTCTGTCATTGTCCATGTTGGTGTGAATGTCCTGAGATGTACCTCCCTAGACTACATGAAAAGAGACATGGAATAGCTCTCTGATCACATAGCCCAGGTTGGTCTGACCATGACCCTGAGTAGCATCCTGCCCTCACCAAGAATGATGCCACAGTATAAAGAAAAAATATAAATTTCAACAATTGGCTAAGTTTCTGGTGTCATTCAAAGGTGATCCAGTATCTGTCCACCTGGGATGACATGCTCGATAAGCCACGTTGCTTCACAAGAGATGGTTTGCACCTGTGACCCTTAGGCTTCCAAATACTGGCCAAGGCTTTTGCCACCCCATAGTGCCTTTTTAGGCAAGGCTCAAAAGACAAACCCACCACTGTAAATAGCACACATAACCAAAAACTGAGGGCAATGCTACTCAATGCCAGAAGTCTAAACCTCAAAATGCATGCACTCGAGGCACTCCTCAGTATGTAGAACATCGATATCTGTGCAGTAACAGAAACCTGGTTTAAGGCTCCAGAGAGCACCCCAGCACTACCAGGCTATAACTCATACCACACTTTTCGGCCACAGAACCCGGACCGAAACACAAAAGGCGGGGGTGTATCCATATTCATCAAGGATACCCACACCTCCAGGTTAGTGGCACAGCACAATGCCTCAGAGATCATCCATGTGCAACTAACAATTGGCAAAACTGCAAATCAAATTGTAGCTTGCTACAGATCACACACCAAGACCCAGGACCCCCATTCTGCGATCCTGGAGACACTGGAAAATATGAAGATCCTATCAAATCCCTAATATTGAGTGATTTCAATTACCCAAACATTAACTGGGAGAACTACTCAAGTACTAACTCCCTTGCTCAACACTTCCTAGAATTTATAAACTTGAACGCCCTGGATCAACTGGTCAACACCCCCACCAGAGGTAACAACATATTGGACCTGGTCATCACCAACATGGGCGACCGGTGTTCTACACCAGACGTCAAACCCTCGCTGGTTAGATCACACCATAGACTAATCACTCTGGATAGCCACATTCCGCCCCCACCCACAATCAAGGAAACCACTATGAAAAACTTTTCAAAACCAAACTTCACATTACTTAAGACTGAGGTGGAAAGGTTCACAGCCTCCATGCTAAAGGACAATGCTGTCCAAGCTACTGAATCCCTTACAAAGGCACTCTATGAGCACCTGCAAGAATGTATGGATCATGCTATCCTAAGCAAAACCAAGACTCACTCCTCCAAGAAAAGGAAACCAGTCTGGTGGACCCCTGCCATAAACAAGCTATACAATAGAAGGAGGAAACTAGTACAGAAAAGAGTAAAATCCCAAGAAGGAAAGACATCCCTGATCAGTATCAGCAAGAAACTACGATCCCTCATAAAATCATCCAAGGCTAGCTTCGAAAGAAAAATTGCCATGGACTACAAAGATAACCACAAAGCGTTCTTTAGCTATGTCAAGAATCTAAGTGGAAACTTTCATATCTGCTCTGAGTTAGTGCAGAATGGCACAAAATACACTGAACCGACTGATATTGCCAACATTCTGGCAGACAGGTTTAGTGCAAACTTCACCCCCCTCTCACTCCCCAAAGGGCCCATAACCATACCAGAATAATGTAGTGCCCCAGCAATCACTGACACACACATGTTAAAACAGCCCTATCCAAAGCCAAAAATACAACTTCAATGGGACAAGACGGTGTCCCAGGCTGTGTCTTACATGAGCTCCAAAATTAACTAATCCCTCACCTAAACACACTGTTCAAACTCAGCTTCTCTACAGGCTATGTACCCATAGAGTGGCGCACAGCAACAGTTATCCCACTCCACAAAGGTGGAGCCACAATGGACCCTGAGAACTATCGCCCTATAAGCCTGACTAGCTTGGTCTGCAAGGCTATGGAGTGCATCATCATGGAATTCATTAACAGAGACATTGGGAGCCTTCAAACACTGGACCCTACCAAGTTTGGCTTTTTTAAGGGCAGATCATGTCTCCTAAACCTGATGGACTTCTTTGAGACAGTTACAAAGGCTTTTGACGAGGGAAAGGAGGTCCACACAGCCTACCTAGACCTCGCAAAAGCTTTCGACACCATTCCCCATTCTGGTATTATAGACAAGCTCACCAGCCTGAACATAAACCCCTATGTCATGAGATGGGTTGCCAATTGGCTCACAGATAGAACCCACACGGTGAGAGATGCAGGCTCTAGGTCTGACTCTAAACCAGTGATGAGTGGCATCCCCCAGTGCTCAGTCCTGGGACCCCTCCTGTTCGGTATATACTTCTCAGAGGTACAGGCAAGCACAGGAGGACTATGGCTGACCAAGTTCACAGACGACTGCAAACTGGGGGCTATAATTGACTCTCCAGCTGATACAGACATCCTCCAGAAGGTTCTCACTGAGACGGATACCTGGTGTCAAAATTATGGCCTCAAGCTAAATGCCAAAAAGTGCATAGTCATCCCCTTTGGAAAAAACAAAGTACCCACGAACTACCACATACATGGTAGTCCCCTAAATGCAAAAAATGGAATAAGGGATCTAGGGACCCAAGTAGATTGCAATCTTTCCTTTGATAATCATATTGCCAAGGTGGTTACAAAATCCTTCTATGTGGCCCACCTAATCACAAAAGGATTCGCATCTAGAACAAAAGAGGTCATTGTGCCCCTCTACTCATCACTCATCAGACCCATCATAGTGTACAATGCCCCATTTGGGATGTACCTTACAAGACACCTGCAGCAGCTGGAAAGACCACAGAAGTACCTCACCAAGAGGATTACTGACCTCAAACATATGCCCTATGCAGCCCGACTAAAGAAACTCCAGCTGTACTTGGTTGAATACTGCTTACTCAGAGGTGATCTCTGCCTGACATACAAGGCCATGTCCAACCCAGAACTGATGGATATGCCCCACCTAAAAAAAAACAAATCCCCAAGAGCCACATGCTCTAGGGATCTAAACCTCACCACAACGATAAATAGGATGTGCTAGAGGGATAGATTCCTGTCTCAGAGACTCCCCATGCTTTGGAATAGGATTCCAATCTACATTAGGCAGAGCCCCTCACTAACACTCTTCAAGAGAAACCTTGACGAGTGGATGGGAAACAGAAAATTTACCCCAGGGATCACTGCAGTGGCTCTGCTGGACAGAGGCACAAGGAACTAATGGCTCTGCTTGACTGAGGCACAGGGAACTAATCTAAGGGGGCAGTGAAAGCCAACACATTCTGGCTAGGCTTATAGATGCCCTCGGGCAGATAGCCTAGTACTTACCTATGAACCTATGAACCTATGAACATATTCAAGTAACATTAACGTAATTTTTGATGTGTAAAAAAGAGCTGGCCAATACTTATGACTGACCCAAGTGCAGGTAATGTGGTTGGACCCCATCCATGATTCTATTTTAAAAACAATAAAACCCTGAAGCAATGTCTATGTTATAAACAGAACTATATAGACAGAGTACATTCTGAAAGGAGAGGTACATATGCATGTAGATCGTGTAGTGCCTGTAGGTATGTGTGGATGGTTACTTCTGTTACATATCCTAGAACTACGAGAAAGGTTGAGTTTAGTTTTTATGCTGACTGCACCGATAATAACATAGTGTATTGGGCACATTGCACTGTACGTGAAGGTTTCTATATTGGGAAAACCAATTGAACGGTGAAAGAAAGAGTATTTAAGCACAATAATGATGTGCACAACAGTAAAGAAAGCAATGCGCTAGCCAAACGTGACGGAGACTGATGACACCCATCGATTTAAGTTTTGGGTTCTGCATAAAGTTGGTCCTAATATAAGAGGAGGTAATAGAGCTAACGAAACAGAATATATTGAGTTAAGATGGATTCTTGACCTGAGGTCTACTGTATACCCAGGTCTGAATAATGCTGTGTTTTTAAAACCTGCTCTGAAGAGGAGAGGATTGCATCATTAACTGCACCATGTGACCCGACAGCCCTTAAATGTATGGAGGATTGCATCATTAACTGCACCATGTGACCCGACAACCCTTAAATGTATGGAGGATTGCATCATTAACTGCACCATGTGACCCGACAACCCTTAAATGTATGGAGGATTGCATCATTAACTGCACCATGTGACCCGACAACCCTTAAATGTATGGAGGATTGCATCATTAACTGCACCGTGTGACCCGACAACCCTTAAATGTATGGAGGATTGCATCATTAACTGCACCGTGTGACCCGACAACCCTTAAATGTATGGAGGATTGCATCATTAACTGCACCATGTGACCCGACAACCCTTAAATGTATGGAGGATTGCATCATTAACTGCACCATGTGACCCGACAACCCTTAAATGTATGGAGGATTACATCATTAACTGCACCATGTGACCCGACAACCCTTAAATGTATGGAGGATTGCATCATTAACTGCACCATGTGACCCGACAACCCTTAAATGTATGGAGGATTGCATCATTAACTGCACCGTGTGACCCGACAACCCTTAAATGTATGGAGGATTGCATCATTAACTGCACCATGTGACCCGACAACCCTTAAATGCATGGCTGGTTATCTGTATATAAGGTTTTAAGTGTTTTATTATTCTTTATGGTCCGAAGAAGCGGGTAAACTGTGAAAGTGCTCACCAGTTTGTTTTGTGTACATTTATTACTATTATTAAAACTGTTATTACTCAACGTCAGCCTTTTGAACGTCCGTTTTTGGAACACTATTGCTCACATATTAATTTGTGGGTATCCATGAGTAACACTTTCCTAGGAAGGTCTCCAATGGCAGGCTGAAGCAGGGGTTAGGATCAACATGCACCAAGGAGCAGAACAGCACGAGCTGGGGGTGGCCTGGGGATGGCCACTTTGCAGATAACAGAGGTCTTTTTGTATTATGCCTCAACCCTTACCAGTATGCAGGAAGCCACTTCACGGTGTGAATGCACATGTGTGTTACAAGGAGAGATTCCCACTTCCACAGATGACCGGATGACCTATCTTCCAAACACCCTGCCCATTCCACTACATTTCAATACCCTTGTTACTTCTGTGATGCCCCTGAACTGGCCCAGTAATATCAAGGAGCCTCAATCCTCACCACTGGTAACAGTTGGGGACATACACACTAGGAGGCTGACAAGTACACACACAGTAAAGTGCAGTTTCCCTTAAGAGCACACAGAGACCGCAGTCAGTCTGGGTCTGGTTTCTCCCTCTTTCTCCATATCCCCAATAAGACTCCTCACTGGCACAACTGTAGAGTTGAGATCTCAGCTGAGTGGCCAAGCCAAAACATCCAGCACCCTCTCTGTCCAACCGGTGCCTTGTCTCCCTGCCCAAGTAGCTGGCACACACACACTTTGAGGTTTGGTTTACACACACACACACACACACACACACACACACACACCTGCGAAAGGCTGGCATAGGTTTACTAGCTATGCCCCCTTTTGTCCAGACTATAAGGTAGTTTTCACTGCCACCAGCCACTACTTATCATCTACTTTAAGGCCCTTAGCAAAGGGTATCCAATCTTCCTGTGTAATGCTACTATTAATCCTAATGGTAGTTTGACCAAGAGCAAGGCTATTAGCAGGGGCCTGCACAGTGTCATCAAATAGATATGCAAGTACTCTAAGAGTTTAAATATCTCTAGACAGACCAGCCACAACTGAAAGGTTTAAATATATTTAATAATAAATAATAAAAGAACAAGTAAATACTCGGTTAACTATCACAGTTACTTTAGAGTTCAAAATCATTGGAAATATTTAAAACAACATTGCAGGACAGTCTCATATAAATACAGAAAACTTCTAAACTAATCTTTACTATATTCCTAACTATATCTAAAAGCATTACTATACCCTAGAAACTTACTATTACAGCAAGGCAAGTCAGGTGTGGTGAGTGGGTTTTCTAGCTGATGCTGTCAGGTCAAAGACAAATACAAAATGCACAGTCTCTCTCTCTCTCAGAGAGTTCTTAAATTAATATCTCAAACATTGCTGCTGGGATACTTGCAGCATGACATCACTTGTCATCTGACTTTAGTTCAGAAGCTAAACCCCCATTGCTAGAACCTCCAAATATTTAGCATCTCCCTGTGAAAAATACATATTCCTCGGATATTTGCAGCTGCTGAAAGACATAAAACAATAAAACACAAGACAATGCAGAAGGCTCCCTAATCTTAGATGTCTTCTTGCTGCACTGAAACCATCTATTTTATTTTGTGGTTATAAAACAACTTACTTTCAACAATTTTGTTCTGAAGTTTTGCAAGTTACATTTCTATGTGCCAGTTCCCACTGTTAAAACACATACATTTACACAGTTACAATAGGATCATAGGAGGTTACTAGGCTATTGACCCAGGGGTCATTTCAGGCCTAGCCATTTCATCCCAATGTATTACCACAGATACCCCTAGTGAGTACCCAAAATTGTATTTAGTAATGACTGCCCATGTCCAGGAGGATTGTGCGCACTGTCCCAGGGAAGAATTTACAGTGCCCCATCCACATGTCCAGGTTCCTTTTGAAAAGTATCATTGAGGTGCTCTGCTTCACATGAATTGGCAGTCTATTCCAAAGACACAACAGTCACTGGGAGACAATCCGTCCCTCCAGCATGTCCTATTCAGGTCACAGGCCACATTTAGGTCCCTGGAACGGGTAGCTCTAGTCCCGTTTGACTTACAGATGTGCAGCAAATTTTCTAGGTTTGGGTTGGAGATTGCTCTGTAAAGCCAGGCATAAGTCTCCCCTAAGAAGTCTATACAGTACTGAGTATAGTGGCAGGGACTTTAGTTAGTCTGTTTAAGGCATGTACTGGAGTCCTTTGATCTTCTTAGTTAGAAACCTTGGCAGTCTCTCCAATTGCTGCAAGTGCTTTGTATGGTACATGCCCAAAGGGGCGTTATACTCAATTATGGGCCTAATTAGTGACGAGTATATAAGGGTTATAACCTCCTTTGTTCTAGAAGCAATGCCTTTGCTGACCAAGTGTGCTACATAGACTTCCTTACTACAACAAACACATGATCAAAGCTAAAGTTGCAATCTACTTGTGATCCCAGATCTCTCACCACTTCATAGGTACACAGGGTATTGTTAATATGATAGTGTGAATGGATATAATGAAGGGAATGATGATGCATTTCTTTGCATTCAGTTTGAGACTATGACAAAGACTTCAGTCGCTGGTCTGCGTAAGACATTCCTGAAGTATGCAGACATCATTTGGGGATTCAATAATTGCACCCAGTTTGCAGTTGTCCGCAAACTTGGCCAGTGGCAGCCCCTTAGTTTTAGCCCGAACTTCTCAGAAGTATATACCAAAGAGTAGAGGGCCCAGCACTGACCCTTATGACACCCCGCTGGTGACAGGCCTGCTGGTTGATGTGGAATCATCCACTTTGATAATGTGCAACCAATTTGTGAGCCAGTTGGCAATCCATCTTACAACAAAGGAGTTTGCATTCAGTTTGCCAGGTTTATAGGTAATGCCCAAGTCTGGGATTGTGTCAAAGGCCTTGGCCCAATCGAGGTATGTTGTGTGCACAGATCTGCCCATGTCAATGGCCCTGTTCACATTTTTGAAGAAATCCACCAGGTTTAACTGGCAGGCTCTGCCCTTGATGAAGCTGAATTGGGTCAGATCCAGGGGTTGGGGGTCGCATATATCTTTAATTATGAGGTCCACGATGATACATTCCATGGCTTTACAGACGAGTCTGGTCAGAATTATGGATCTATAATTCCCTAGGTCTGTTGCTAAACCACCGTTGTGGAGGGGGGTGATTGTTGCTGCTCTTCATTCCACAGGGACAAAGCCTGTGGTTAGGCTGTGATTGGAAAGGGGACTTAATGGTGATGCTTGTTCACATTTTAGTTTGTTTAGAAGACAGCCTAGGATGCTGTCTGGTCCCATAGAAGCTTTTTTTTTTTTTGCTTTAGACAAGGCTTTAATAACCTGCTCTTCAGATTGTAGGGTGGGGGGAGTTGAGCACAAGGTTTGTGATAAGTTTTGAGAGATAAAGGAGTGAAAATTTCACCAAATCTGTTGGCTAGAAGGATTGCTATCACTGCAGGAACAGTGTGTGATACCATTAGTCACTAGTTTGGCACATGCTTAGATCCTACCTTTCAGGCTGCATACCTAACTGTAATGCCACTGTGGTGCAGCGGTAGCATTGTTGCCTCACAGCAAGAGATTCTCCCGTTCGATTCTTGGCTAGAGTGCAGGGAGGGCCTTCTGTGTGGAGTCTGCATGTCCTCCCCACGGTTGGATGGGAGTTCGAAAGACATGCGTAAACGGGTGTGCCTTCGTAGAAGGTTGAAAGTCAAGTTGGCACCTCGGCTTTCATGAAAATCTACTGCCAATCATTAGCAGACCGGAGTTCCACTGTGGCGACCCCTAACTGGGAAAAGCTGAAAGACAAACAACAACAACAATCTAGCTGTAAAAAGGCCTTATGGTGATCCTTGGTTGTGATTGCTAAAGGGTAGTCCAACAGTCTATAATGTTAGGTTTGAAGAACTGCTATCAGAAAGGGGGTATGTTTAGGAATGATCTAAGAGGTGCACTGTAGATGGGTATTTCTGACAGGGTTTTTGACTCCTAGTTTAATAGTTTACAGCTCACTAGCAATACTTTTTAGACCGAAGATGTACTAAAGATTAGGACTACACTAATGTACTACAGCTACATCTAAGGGAAACATTGTCAGCTTAAATAACAGAAACTAAAAACTTAAGAACTCAAAAGAACCAATGAGGGTGCTTACTTCAAACCCTAAACCAATCACCCTTCACCAGTCAGGTTCCAGTCAAAGCCTCTGTCACTGTAAAATGTGCAAATGATAGGCATTCCAAATTAAATTTCTCAGTTTGTACTTTGGGCAGTGGCTCTCATTCATTGCCACATAACACCGCCAGTCCAAAATGCACTTTACCTATATGCGCACAAATGATGAACACAATAACCAAATAAGTACTAGCACCCGGCCTATAGTAATAATGAAAATACAGGATTGGGAGATTTAATTATTTTGTCTGTCTTACAACCTAACTGTAAGCTCAGGAAATATGCATTAACTCTCCCAAACAGCACGCTATCTAGATTTTAACCCTGAATTCAGTGCAATACCAACACACAGTTCTGTTTCTTATCCCTCTTTGCCACCAACACAGGCTTGGAAGAGGAATTGGAAAATGTACAGTCCATAGAGATCTGACTCAGTAGACCATCAAATTAGAGGTCCACCTGAAGACCTATCAGAAAATTTTCCTTTCACATTTGCTCAAACACGTCAAGATGAATGGGATATTGACAACATATTTAGGGTGACAATAGCCCACACCATATTAAAGTAAGGCTAGCAACACTGCAGCTCATTCTTCCACCATATTAAAGTAAGGCTACCAACACTGCAGCTCATTCTTCCACCATTTTAAAGTAAGGCTAGCAACACTGCAGCTCATTCTTCCACCATATTAAAGTAAGGTTAGCAACACTGCAGCTCATTCTTCCACCATTTTAAAGTAAGGCTAGCAACACTGCAGCTCATTGTTCCACCATTTTAAAGTAAGGTTAGCAACACTGCAGCTCATTCTTCCACCATATTAAAGTAAGGTTAGCAGCACTGCAGCTCATTCTTCCACCATATTAAAGTAAGGTTAGCAACACTGCAGCTCATTCTTCCACCATATTAAAGTAAGGCTAGCAACACTGCAGCTCATTCTTCCACCATATTAAAGTAAGGCTAGCAACACTGCAGCTCATTCTTCCACCATATTAAAGTAAGGCTAGCAACACTGCAGCTCATTCTTCCACCATTTTAAAGTAAGGCTAGCAACACTGCAGCTCATTCTTCCACCATATTAAAGTAAGGCTAGCAACACTGCAGCTCATTCTTCCACCATATTAAAGTAAGGTTAGCAACACTGCAGCCCATTCTTCCACCATTTTAAAGTAAGGCTAGCAACACTGCAGCTCATTCTTCCACCATATTAAAGTAAGGCTAGCAACACTGCAGCTCATTCTTCCACCATTTTAAAGTAAGGTTAGCAACACTGCAGCTCATTCTTCCACCATATTAAAGTAAGGCTAGCAACACTGCAGCTCATTCTTCCACCATATTAAAGTAAGGCCAGTAACACTGCAGCTCATTCTTCCACCATATTAAAGTAAGGCTAGCAACACTGCAGCTCATTCTTCCACCATATTAAAGTAAGGCTAGCAACACTGCAGCTCATTATTCCACCATATTAAAGTAAGGCTAGCAACACTGCAGCTCATTCTTCCACCATTTTAAAGTAAGGTTAGCAACACTGCAGCTCATTCTTCCACCATATTAAAGTAAGGCTAGCAACACTGCAGCTCATAATTCCACCATTTTAAAGTAAGGTTAGCAACACTGCAGCTCATTCTTCCACCATATTAAAGTAAGGCTAGCAACACTGCAGATCATTCTTCCACCATTTTAAAGTAAGGCTAGCAACACTGCAGCTCATTCTTCCACCATTTTAAAGTAAGGCTAGCAACACTGCAGCTCATTCTTCCACCATATTAAAGTAAGGCTAGCAACACTGCAGCTCATAATTCCACCATTTTAAAGTAAGGTTAGCAACACTGCAGCTCATTCTTCCACCATATTAAAGTAAGGCTAGCAGCACTGCAGCTCATTCTTCCACCATATTAAAGTAAGGCTAGCAACACTGCAGCTCATTCTTCCACCATATTAAAGTAAGGCTAGCAACACTGCAGCTCATTCTTCCACCATATTAAAGTAAGGCTAGCAACACTGCAGCTCATTCTTCCACCATATTAAAGTAAGGCTAGCAACACTGCAGCTCATTCTTCCACCATTTTAAAGTAAGGCTAGCAACACTGCAGCTCATTCTTCCACCATATTAAAGTAAGGTTAGCAACACTGCAGCTCATTCTTCCACCATATTAAAGTAAGGCTAGCAACACTGCAGCTCATTCTTCCACCATATTAAAGTAAGGCTAGCAACACTGCAGCTCATTCTTCCACCATATTAAAGTAAGGTTAGCAACACTGCAGCTCATTCTTCCACCATATTAAAGTAAGGCTAGCAACACTGCAGCTCATTCTTCCACCATATTAAAGTAAGGTTAGCAACACCGCAGCTCATTCTTCCACCATATTAAAGTAAGGCTAGCAACACTGCAGCTCATTCTTCCACCATTTTAAAGTAAGGCTAGCAACACTGCAGCTCATTCTTCCACCATTTTAAAGTAAGGCTAACACTGCAGCTCATTCTTCCACCATATTAAAGTAAGGCTAGCAACACTGCAGCTCATTCTTCCACCATATTAAAGTAAGGTTAGCAACACTGCAGCTCATTCTTCCACCATATTAAAGTAAGGCTAGCAACACTGCAGCTCATTCTTCCACCATATTAAAGTAAGGCTAGCAACACTGCAGCTCATTCTTCCACCATTTTAAAGTAAGGCTAGCAACACTGCAGCTCATTCTTCCACCATATTAAAGTAAGGCTAGCAACACTGCAGCTCATTCTTCCACCATATTAAAGTAAGGCTAGCAACACTGCAGCTCATTCTTCCACCATTTTAAAGTAAGGCTAGCAACACTGCAGCTCATTCTTCCACCATATTAAAGTAAGGCTAGCAACACTGCAGCTCATTCTTCCACCATATTAAAGTAAGGCTAGCAACACTGCAGCTCATTCTTCCACCATATTAAAGTAAGGCTAGCAACACTGCAGCTCATTCTTCCACCATATTAACGTAAGGCTAGCAACACTGCAGCTCATTCTTCCACCATATTAAAGTAAGGCCAGTAACACTGCAGCTCATTCTTCCACCATATTAAAGTAAGGCTAGCAACACTGCAGCTCATTCTTCCACCATATTAAAGTAAGGCTAGCAACACTGCAGCTCATTCTTCCACCATATTAACGTAAGGCTAGCAACACTGCAGCTCATTCTTCCACCATATTATTTATTTATTATTATTTATTTTACATTTGTTAACCAGGAGAATCCGACTGGATACATGTCCATTTTCAGCGGAGGCCCGGGGAGAAAAGCTCCAGGTACATAACAGACATATGAACATTGTTAATGCAAAAAAGGAAGATAGTTGAGTTCTAAATACAATATAAAGATACATCACATCTTGGGAAAAAAATAACAGCAGCATATAAAAAAAAACATAGGTCAGTTACAAAGGCGCGGTGCCTTGTTAAAAAGCGGTTAAGGATAGTGAGGTAAGAGAAGGGTAAATGATAGTGGTTAATCAGGTTTGGAACAGGGACATTGCCAGAGAGTATTGAGATGGGGTTTAAGCTTTTTTTTTGAATTGTAGGAGTGAAGGTTCTGAGGTGAGCATGGTCAGTAGGGAGTTCCACATTTTACCTACAAAGTTTGGGAATAGAGAATCCCCAGCAGAATTATTAGCTTTGGTAGTTTGAGCTAAGATCTTATTGGAGGAGCATAAAGATTGCAGGTTAATATAGGGGTGAATGATGTTTTTCAGAGCTGGTGTTTTCTCTGGGTGATACAGTATCTGGTGAGCCGTTTTGAGTTGGTTGAAATGGAGTTGGCTGGAAAACTCTAACCACCCTAGTTGCTTCAAGTTAGTGCAGTGGTGCGTTCTAAAGGTGGAATTTGTGGCAAATCTAGCTATGTGATTGTAACAAGAAGCATGTTTTTTAAGGGTTGTCTTGTTTAGGTTTGTAAAAAGGGGGGAGGCATAGAAAAGAGTTGATAGTAGGTGTGTGCTGGCAATTGTAATTTTAGCGTGAGGAGTAAGAAAGTGTTTTACTTTATAGAGAGAGCCAAGCTTTTTATTGACGGTTTTGATGGTTAGATTGAAATGGGTGTCAAATTTAAGGGAGTTATCAATGGTAACACCTAATAGCTTTGTGTTAGCTTCTGGTGATATAGTGATTCCATTGGAGGATGTAATAGAGAAGGTGGGGGGAACAGTCTTGTTAGTGGATGAGAAAGTAAGTAGTTTTGTTTTGTTGGGATTGAGAACTAGTTGACGACTTGAGAACCATTTTTCTATTAGGTTGAAGGTGTCTTGGGTTGAAGCAGTGAGGTCTGCCAGGTTGGAGGCAGAGCTGATGATAGTCGAATCATCTGCATATTGAATGCATGTGGCATGGGGGGTGATTGTGGGCAGGTCATTAACAAAGATGGTGAAGAGAAGAGGGCCAAGAATAGATCCTTGGGGAACTCCAAGTGTAACAGGTAGGCATGTGGATAATTTGTCCTGCCATAGAACAGCCTGTTGCCTATTGGACAGGTAGGATTGGAACCATTTCAGCGTGGAATTGCTGAGTGATAGTTTTTTTAATGTATGGAGGAGTTGAATGTGGTTCACCATATCAAAGGCCTTGGAGAGGTCTAAGAAAGAGCAGATGATAGTTTATTACTGTTTCTGAAGTTATTGATGGTATTAGAAAAGGATAGTAGGGCTGATGTGGTACTGTGATTTGGCCTGAAGCCATGTTGGGAGTTGGCTAGAATTTTATTTTTGGTGAGGTGTTCCATCAGTTGTTTGTGGACACACTTTTCCATAATTTTGGCCAGGGGTGAGAGTATAGCTATAGGTCTGTAGTTGGTTAGCTCTAGTGAGCTACCACCTTTATGGAGAGGAATAATGTGGGACATTTTTCATATGGAGGGGATGAAGGCTTCTGACAAGGTATGGTTTATGATTATGGAGACGGGATAGGAAATGACCTCAGCTGCTTTTTGCAGAAACTCAGCTGGGAGAAGGTCAGCTGCTAGCTTAGTGGGTTTTAGTTTTTTAAGAAGAGATGTTATAGAGGATATGGGTACTGGATTGAAGGAAAATAGATGATCTGATGTAGTTGTAGTATTCTGCTGGCATGGGTAGTGGAGTGGGCTGGTTGTTTGTTTGAATTGTGTGGCCAGGGATTGTATAGTTTCTGTGAAGAAACTATTGAATGTGTTAGCAATGTTTACAGGGCACTGTTGTTTGCAAGTTGTTGGAGTGGGGGTGGTTGCCTGGCCTGGGTGCAGGAGCTTGTTTAAGCCTGCCCAGAATTTTTGAGGATTATTAAGGTGTTTGTGTTGGAGGTGGAGGAAGAAGTTTTTTTTTATCATTTAAGATCATTCTTTTAGTTTCATTTCTAAGTTGCCGGAAGGTTTGGTGGGAGTGTGGGTCTTTAGAGGTACGCCATGTGACCCACATCTTGTTTCTAGATAGGATTTTGGATTTTGTTTCCTTAGAGAGCCATGGTGCGGTTTTGGTTTTAGTTCTAATGGACCGTATTGGAGCATGGGAATCTAGAATCTTGAGGAAGGTGGTGATGAAGTAGATAATTGCCTCTTCAAGAGGAAGAGACTTGAGTATTGTCCAGTTGTGGGCTTTAAGTTCAGTTTGAAAAATGGAGGTGTTGAATTTATTATTGTTCCTGATTTTTTTATGGTTGTAAGAAGGGGGTGATTTTCTTGAATTTGATAACATAGGTGAGTAAGTGATCACTCATGTCCTCTGGGTGAGTACCTGCTGAGTACTGGTCAGGATCTTTATTAGTAAGGATCCAGTCCAGGATGCTGTCTTTGTTTTGGGGTTTACCTAGTCTGGTAGGAGTGGATATGAGCTGAGAAAAGCCATGTAGATTTATGCTGCTAGATGGGGAGCTAGATGAGAAGGAATTCCAATCGATGTTGAAGTCATCTAACACTATGGATTCCTGGGGGTGAGTTTGCGTTAACCAGTGGAAAAAGTCCTCTAAGGTTTTGTTATTATTGTTGCCTGGCGTGCCCTGTATAGTGGCACGCCAGGCAATAAAGTAAGGCTAGCAACACTGCAGCTCATTATTCCACCATATTAAAGTAAGGCTAGCAACACTGCAGCTCATTCTTCCACCATATTAAAGTAAGGTTAGCAACACTGCAGCTCATTCTTCCACCATATTAAAGTAAGGTTAGCAACACTGCAGCTCATTCTTCCACCATTTTAAAGTAAGGCTAGCAACACTGCAGCTCATTCTTCCACCATATTAAAGTAAGGCTAGCAACACTGCAGCTCATTCTTCCACCATATTAAAGTAAGGTTAGCAACACTGCAGCTCATTCTTCCACCATTTTAAAGTAAGGCTAGCAACACTGCAGCTCATTCTTCCACCATTTTAAAGTAAGGCTAGCAACACTGCAGCTCATTCTTCCACCATATTAAAGTAAGGCTAGCAACACTGCAGCTCATTCTTCCACCATATTAAAGTAAGGCTAGCAACACTGCAGCTCATTCTTCCACCATATTAAAGTAAGGTTAGCAACACTGCAGCTCATTCTTCCACCATATTAAAGTAAGGCTAGCAACACTGCAGCTCATTCTTCCACCATTTTAAAGTAAGGCTAGCAACACTGCAGCTCATTCTTCCACCATATTAAAGTAAGGCTACCAACACTGCAGCTCATTCTTCCACCATATTAAAGTAAGGCTACCAACACTGCAGCTCATTCTTCCACCATATTAAAGTAAGGCTAGCAACACTGCAGCTCATTCTTCCACCATTTTAAAGTAAGGCTAGCAACACTGCAGCTCATTCTTCCACCATTTTAAAGTAAGGCTAGCAACACTGCAGCTCATTTTTCCACCATTTTAAAGTAAGGCTAGCAACACTGCAGCTCATTCTTCTTTTTATTTTCAGAACAGCGTCCTCTTCTTTTCCTTTTAACTAACATAAACATGCCATGTGCATTTCTTTGCATCTTTGTGTCAATGTTTAATATAGCTGATTAATATTGAAGAACAATTTAATAACAACATTGTTGTTAGAAAGGGAAATACTGCCAGCCCAGCTATCTGGAATTTTGTAAATTATTCTATGTCATTTGTGAATATTGATACGATTTATACAGAAGTGTGTGTAAAGTACTGAGCTAAAATGTAACCACAGCATGCCCTATTGGAATAGAACAGGAATGTACCTGCACTATTGTGACTGTTTAGATGTATATGTTTAATGGAAACTGGCAGAAAATAGTTGAGATTACATTGCTTTATAACCATGTAATAAAAGAGATGCTACCTCTCAATTTCAGTGCAGTAGCAGGCAATGTCTAGAGCTAGAAGTTTTTTGTATTGTCTTGAAATAGAAGTAATTACTAGGTTTAAGATGTAGAAGTGTTTATTGTTTTATGACTTCCAGGATCTGCAAATATCTAACAGATGTGTATTTTTCACAGGGAGATGCTAAAATTCTGTTAGTTTCTGACAAAGGGGATTTAGCTTGGGAACTGAAGTCAGGTGACAAAAAGTGATGTCATCCAAGTTAACCCAGCAGTAATATTTTATATTAATTTAAGAACTCTCTGAGAGACACTGTGCATTTTGTATTTCATCTTTGACCTAACATAAGCTGGAAACATCCACTCACCTCTGCATTTGCCTTGGTGTAAGTTTTTAGGGCACAGTAACTCTTTTAGATTCAGATAGGAATACAGGAAAGTATAGCTTAGATGTTTTATTTATTTGAGACTGTCCTGCAATGTTGTTTTGAATATTTCATGTGATTTTGAATGCTGATGTAACCAATTACTTAATGAGTATTGTCTTGTTCTTTTATTATTGAAAATATATTTAAATCTTTTGTCGCTGGTCTGTTTAGAGATATTTAAGATCTTGGAGTACTTGCACATCTATTTGGTGACACTATACAGGGCACTCCTAAACAGCCTTTCTCTTAGCCAGACTACCATTTAGATTAATAGCAACATTACACAGTAGGATAGGACACCTTTTGCTAAGTAGCTGATAAGAGTTGGCTGGTAGCAGTGAAAACTACCTTATAGTCTGGGTAGAAGAGGGCATAGTTAGTAAACCTGTGCCAACTTTTCTCAAGTGTTTGTGATTGTATATAAATCAAATCTCAAGGAGTGTGTGTGTCAGCTACTTGGGCAAGGACACGAAGCACTGGTTGGACACAGGGTACTGGAGCTCTTAGTTTGGCCACTCAGCTGACATCTCAGGCCTATAGCTGTACCAGTAGGAAGTCTTATCTGGGATCTGGAGAAAGAGGGAGAAACCAGCCCCAGCCTGACTGTGATCTCTGTGTGCTCTTAAGGAAACTGCACTTTACTGTATGCATACTTATCATCCTCTAGTGTGTATGTGCCCTACTGTTGCCAGTGGTGAGGATTGAAGCTCATTGATTACTGGGCCATTGTGGGGATGTCATATATTAATTGGTGGGATACCCACATAACATATTAATTGGCTTGTAGTGGTGTGGATATTGAATTCCTGTAGCTTGTGAACAGTGGTCACTAAGGAAGGTGTCTGCACTCTCTTCTCTTTGCCACAGAGTGACATTCAGAATTTCATATCACAATGGTTTTATTTTTTTTTCATTAGCTTAGTTAGTCAGGGACAGCAGGCAAGCATGTCAGCAGAGGAGTACAGCAAGCTGACAAGGAGCCAGTTGGCCGAGACCTACCAGGCTAAAGGACTGGTGCATACCAACCTGAATAAGGCAGAAATGATTGTAGCCTTAGGCACAGCTGCGTCACAGCCCAGGCTAAAGGACTGGTGCATACCAACCTGACTAAGGCAGAAATGATTGTAGCCTTAGGCACAGCTGCATCACAGCCCAGGCTAAAGGACTGGTGCATACCAACCTGACTAAGGCAGACATGATTGTAGCCTTAGGCACAGCTGCATCACAGCCCAGGCTAAAGGACTGGTGCATACCAACCTGACTAAGGCAGAAATGATTGTAGCCTTAGGCACAGCTGCATCACAGCCCAGTAATCAGGAGCACAACCAGGCTGCCCACAGAGATGTACATTCTCAAACAATGGACAGTTCAACCTTTCCACAGAGGACTTAAATCCATCTAGAGTTAAACAGACCTGAACTGCAGCTAAGCATTTGGAAAAAGAAGCAGCAGAGAAACTATGACATCTGGAAGTTGAGGAGAATGAGAGGCACAGGCAACATGAAAAGGAGATGCTGACTCTTTATCAGGGTCAAGGAGGAAATGGGGAAGGGAGTAACCAAACCCTAGAAGCAACAAAGGTCAGTAAACTTCTCCCACAAGTTGCAGAGGAGGATAATTTGACAGTTCCATTCATATGTATGAAAGGCTATGTAAACATTTCTGTTCTTTTCCAGTAGGGTACACAGTGGATACATTTTTAAGCTCAGTACTGTACAAACCCTTTCCACGCACACTTTTGTAACAGCAGGTTGATATTCACATAACATACAGTTCTAATACATTTGTAACACAAGCATATGAATCATGTTGACATTCACAAATGACACATAACCATTTACAAAATTCCAGATAGCTGTGCTGGCAGTATCTCCCTCTGTCACACTTCTATAAAAATCATATTATATTCACAAGTGACATATAATTATTTACAGAATTCCAGATAGCTAGCCTGGCAGTATTTCCTTTTGTGACAACTTGCTGTTGGTCACCACCAGGAACCTTGACATAAGGCACATAAACAGTGTCCTACAACCTCCCATGAGACAGGTGAGCATGTAGACAGCTGCCTATGAGATAGGAGAGCATGTACACAGCTGCCTATGAGATAGGAGAGCATGTACACAGCTGCCCATGAGACAGGTGAGCATGTACACAGCCACCCATGAGACAGGTGAGCATGTACACAGCCACCCATGAGACATGTCTCATTATTCGTTACTTGTTCCAGTCAGCTTGTCTTGTACCTGAATCGCTACCTGAATGTCAGTCAACTTGGACATAGTCAGGGCTTTGTTAATCTATGCAAAGAGACAACAACATGTTTGTAACATCAGAGAAAATGCTTTAACTAGTGTGTAGTAATTGAAACACAATCTGCATGTCATACAGTGGTTCATTGTCAGTTTCATTGTAATGGCATAGTTGTATTTATTTATCTTACTTATTTATCATTTGTTATTTATTTATCATTTGTTAACCGAGAAAATCTGACTTGGAACGAAGCCAATTTTCAGCGGAGGCCCGGGGAGAAATGCTCCAGATGCATGTTCTTGTAATGTGGGAGGAAACCCACACAAATGCAGGGAGGACATACAGACTCCACACAGAAGGCACCCCAGCCAAAAATCGAACCAAAGAACCTCTTGCTGTGAGGCGACAGTGCAACCGCTGCACCACTGCACCGTAGCTTTTGTAAGAAATAAACAAAAGTATTCAATCACATTTTAATCTTATCAACCCTATTATACATTTAAGCACTTTCTCCTCTTACATGTTGTTCCAGTACATTTGTTGTCTCTGTCTAATCTTTATCCGAGCACAGATCATAACAACAGCCCCTTATCTACAAATACCCCTGCAAAGCTCTCCACTGTTCTCATTTGATTCCAGTTCATCCCTTATCTGACTGGCGTTAAATTATTTCTTTATTTATTTACTTTGTATTATTTGATGTTTACTAACTACAAGACCCTTTTCAGCCTCAACCAAAGTCATATGGCAATGTAAATATGCAAGAGACATACAATAAGTAATTATGGATCTATGTCTACTGATCAAAGTACTGAAAGATCAAATCACAAGTGATTGAACCCAGTACATTGAGCAGCAAACACATCAAAAACCTAAAACATCAAAATACATCAGATCACAAAATGAAACACCCAGTTTTCTTTTGTATCCATTAACCCTACCATTAACCTCAGACATAATTTGTCCAAATAGTAGCAGTGTTACAGGAAGGTTTTTTTTCTAAGGTAAAGTGCAGGTTTGGGATTAGGGGTAGGGAAGGCCCCATGCTCCATTTTGCTAATATGTGTTAACCCTAACTCTACACCTTACCCTTAGAAAAAGCCTTCCTGTAATATTACCAATACACAAGACATCTCAGACACAGAACACACACAATACCACACACACAACATCACATCTAGCCCCTAACTCAACCCTCACTTTAACCCTAAACTTCCAACACTCCCACATGCATGCCTACCATCTGTACCCTTACCTAGTCCTTACTGAAACCCTAACCAGCTAACACATCTCCCACCCAGAGCACAGTTAAACAAGCATTTCAACATTTACAGCCTCACTCCTTTCATTCGATGAACTACTCATCTGATGAAAGAACAGTGACTCATAATTCGACATAGACACAGTCACCTATTACATTTAGCCAAGTTTGAAAGGTATGTGCTGAAGGAGGGGACATTATATTTAGCTCTAATTTGCAAATATCAGTTCAGTTTGTTTTTTCTGCATCTACTCCAGGTCACCGTTTGCATTTTCCTTAAGTGTTTCAGTCCTTTTCTTTTCCTGCTTACTTTAGGAATCTTTTCTGCCTTGCCTCTGTCTGTAATTGGCTTTAGTTGACCACGTATTATATTTTCTGCACTCTCTCTTCCTTTTCTTTAGACTATCCACTGGCATATACCACGCTGGGCATGCTAGTGCTTTTCCAGTTATGTCTCTGGACAGACCTCTAACCTCATCCTACTATATGGGACTGACATTCCATGTGGATGAGGTTTAGTATCCACAATACCAGCAGTCCACTTCACTCTGATCTTACTTTTAATTTCTCTTGGTTATAGAAGTAACCACAGTTAACCTGACAATCAAACAGAATGAAGTACTGAGACTAAAATTCAGATCTTTCTTTACATCATATAACAAATTTCTACTCCGAGTATATATTAAATGCTCAAAGAGGCGTTCCATTGAACGCCTCTTCATCGACATGTAATCAGCGACCTCACTAAATCGTGAACATTCAAAACAGCGATTTCTATCCCTGGGAAAGACATTGCTTGTACTAAAAACACATACAATTTCAAACATAAAGTGGGGGGCTTTGCCCCCCACACCCCCCTAACTAAATATACCAACTGCGTGATAGCACTACTACAGTGGGGTAAAGGACAATATCATGGCTCAGGCCAAACAATTTTTTTCCCTGGGAAGAAATGGGTGAGCTTAGCCTTTGCTATTTTTGTATTTCGGTCTATATGTGTTGGCGAAATGGCATTCGCTGTAATACCATTTCATTGATCTAACATAGACCCTCCACTCCACTATATTTTAATTTAATTATTTCCCATCGAACCACATTCCTACCTGCATTCTTTCCATCAACTCTATATAAATGCTCTAAATGCATGCATCATTCCTTCTGTTAAAACCGCCTCTAAACTCAAGCCACGATTTTCTTGTTTTCTCTTTTCCAACCCCTAGGTGTTATTCCCAATACCGTTTCTATCTGCTTACATTTATAGAAAAAATAAGAGCCTGTACATTTATTGTCCTTAAAATAAATAAAACTGTTTATAATTGTTTTTTTTACTAAATACTGAATTAGTAAAGTCTTATTTTAAGATGTGCAATAGACATGGTGGGAGAAGGTGGGAGCAAGAAATGTCCTCCAGAGTGCAGGAGGTACTAACAACAATCTTTCTTACTGTAGCATTGTTTATCGCCATACAGTAGCGCCATGGTAAACAGTTACCAACATTGTGCACCTCCGACAATATGAGCATTATGCCCTACATGCTAAAACAGCAGTCGTCTCCATTTTGCAATGAAATCCCTTTTTTTCCTGAATATGTTGCACATTGCTTCTGCATGCTCTCTACTTCTTTTTCAGTGGAATCACACCTATACAAGTAGTATGGCTACTCAAATCTACACAATGTCAAACCAGAGAAAAGTACAATAGTGTTAAGGTTGGTATAATGGTTAAGATGCGTACCCTAAATACACAAGGTGTAGGGTTTGATTCTTACATTGGGTAATTGGCTAGGCTTAAAATGGCCCTTTTTAAGGGTTGGGAGGGTGGCTTAATGGCTATGGCATTTGCCTTACAAACACAAGGTGCATTGTTTGAGTCTCACAAGAGATAATTGGCTAGGTTTAAAATGGCTCGCAAGGGCAGTTAGCTTAGTACTAACCTTTGAACCGATATTAATGAGGTGTAAATAATGAGCTACAACATGCTGTTCTCAACACAAAGTGAAAGTCAGTTAAGTTCAACAAAGACTCTGTGAAGGCCATTTGTATAATGGTCCTGCATATGACTTTTAAAAATAGAACCATTCTAAATGAATGCAGTCCGTCACAAAATGTCACTTCCATTTAAAACTGTGCTATAAGAGAGCACCAGTGCTTTCCGACCCCATGTTTTCTGCACCTGTTCAGTCCAGTGGTGGTTATGTAATGTGGAGCTTGTGTTACACATGAAGTGTTTATGCTGTTCTGCTAGCAGTTTTTTTTTTTTTTGTATCCGGCTTAAGACGTACACGGCATATAAGGATGTTGACAGGGGGTCATCTGAGATCAGAGATACAGGAGTTAGGAACACGTGTTACATAAATGGGGGTCTGAGGATGCAGACACCTGTTTACCAGACATACTGTCGTGATCAGTGTAAGAGCTGCAGACTTAATTATAAAACTAAATAGAACTCAGTCCCATGAAGAATTACAAACACAAAAGTGATTAGAAAACAGATTGAATTCAATGGGAATTGTGGATAAAATTATCATTCCAAAAAAAGCATCAAACAACTGATTCAGTTCATCGTGGAAATTCAAAAGTAATCAGAATTCTATTTATTTTTATATCCCATTTATTTACATGTGAGGGCAGATTCTGAACTTACCAAGCTTCATTCTTTACAATATTTCCCACAGACTATGCTTCAATTTGTATATTATTATACTGAACCAAGACTTTATTACTGTGAATATTTTTGTGTATCTGCTTGATGTCTGCAGTGCTTCCCCTTTACTGTACACAGATGATTTGATTTAGACAAAGCTTAACAGCTTCACTAAGAAATAAATTTAGCTAATTTGTACCTGTATGGGGGAGGGGAAGCACCAGTGTTGAATTAAAACAAAGAATACCAAACGAAATGATTATAATAAACTACATAAAGCAGTAGTAATAAATTGTTAGAAAGTGGGTTCAAAAGTTGAAAATGCCAAATGAACTTTGATACCAAGTGCTTTTCGATCTTTTCATACATATACTGATTGGTATGACTATATATTTTGATCTGGACATAAAAATACCCCATGCTATCTGTAATAGTGTTTGCATGTGTCACAACATTGGAAATGGAGTCGTACAATTCAAGGGTGGCTGCCAGTGTATGAAGTGCCAGCTGTACCTTCTCCCATGATCCCCTGCTCTAGGAATCGTCACTGAAAAGAGTATGCAAGTGCACACTGACTGACGTTCAAATGATGACACACCACAGTTTGCAAATGGATGCTTAACAAGGTATGCAAGGTCAGATCCAGCCTCCGCTATCCTGTATGCTGTTGGACTCAGGAATATCTAACAAGAACAACGTATGCAAGGTCAGATCCAGCCTCCACTATCCTGTATGCTGTTGGACTCAGGAATATCTAACAAGAACAACGTATGCAAGGTCAGATCCAGCCTCCGCTATCCTGTATGCTGTTGGACTCAGGAATATCTAACAAGAACAACGTATGCAAGGTCAGATCCAACCTCCACTATCCTGTATGCTGTTGGACTCAGGAATATCTAACAAGAACAACGTATGCAAGGTCAGATCCAGCCTCCACTATCCTGTATGCTGTTGGACTCGGGAATATCTAACAAGTTATTCTGTTTCTTCTCTTGCCACTCCTAAGTACATGTAGGAAGCTAGCTCCTACAGCCAACGTCACATACATTTTGCCACAGATTCTGCATTGTCTTATCTTTTATTTTGAATAGCTTCCAGGATTTTTTAAAGTAATATAGCTTCGTCTCCCAGGCACATGTTTACACTTATCAAGGGTATCAGAACTTGTCAGAGATTTGGGATGCATGGCTAGGCTTAGAACGCCCCCTGTGTTCGTTAGCTTATGATCCAATAAACTAGAAACAGATTTCAAGAAGTGCAGAGGGTCTTTCAGATATCGTGATACAGCCTGATCTGAACCTTTTTACTAATTCAGCTAATAACTATCAGGCCTTCAGTTTAAAGTTTAAACTTAATGCTACTCAGCACATTAGTTTCCCCAAAAGACTTCACAGCATGGCCTGCCATAATAATGTAAACAATCATAAAATCCAGCATGGCCTGCCATAATGATATAAACAATCATAAAATCTCATTTAAGTAGAGGTACCAGCAGCTCTATCTGCATTCAGAGCATGTTCCCAGTGAATGTATGACCCATGTAACTGGCAATGCTCACCCGAAGAAAAACTACATGCAGCTAACATAAGAGTTCACCGCTGACAGGGTGAAGGGTTGCAGTGGCAGAAGTGAGCCAATGGAATAAATACACTCTACAGCCCTGCACTAGAAATATTGGCTCTGAGACATGAAATGCCATTTCACTTCTGGGGGAGGATCCATATCGTGTAAAAGAGGGTGAAAAGTGCCTCCTAGATATGGCTGGTCTAACCTCCACATACAGTACTGGTGCTAAGAACAGACTAGTGGGGTAGGGGTAGGGGAAGGGGTTGGAGTAGTGGTAAGAGTAGGGGCAGGAGTAGGGGTAGGGGAAGGGGTAGGAGTGGGGGCAGGAGTAGGGGTAGGGAGAGGGGTAGGAGTAGGGGCAGGAGTAGGGGTAGGGGTAGGGATAGGGGAAGGGGTAGGAGTAGGGGTAGAGGTAGGGGTAGTTTCCTCTTCTGCTCTGGAGCTAACCCTCAGAAGAGGAACCCTGCCGGTGGTATGGAAACTCACTAGCCCCTGTCTGGATTCCATACAGGTGCAGCTTGTGCCAGTTGATGAGAGGGTCACCTCAAACAACTATATGTTGCAAAAAGAAAAGCTCTCTTGTTTGCACGTAATGGAAATTCAGTGTATTCAGCCTTCTAACAAACCACAGAAGTGGCAGCTGATAGGTTGTCACCTACTAAATCTGTAGTCCTGCCCACGTGTGTAGGGTTTAGAGGAGTCCAGCTACCCCCACTTATGGAGGCACTTTTCTTGCATACCTGAGGAGGTAGAGAACATGGAGAATGAATGGGCCTTGTTCAAGACTTCGACTATTAAGGCAACAACTCTGGCCAAAAGGTGGTCAGTGGATATCATGGCAGTAATCCTAGGATCTGCTGGTGGACATCAAAGGTAAGGAATGTCATTAAAGAAAGAGCCATTCTAAGCAATGCTGATAGGGCTATCTTAAATAGGGCTATCTTAAGATTTGACCAAAAGGCACAAACAAACTAGGAAAGTAAGAGGAACAGTCAGTGCAGCGGGTAATGAAGTAAAGAAAAATAACTTTCTAGTGTCTTAAACAGGTTCTGACAAACCACTAGGTGACTCAAGAGGGGAAGGGGGAACATGGCACAATCTGCTCTCAGCAAGGTTGCAGACATCTCGACCTTGGCTAGGAATCCTTACTAGAGGTAAACAGAAAATGCTGATGAACTCTTGAATCCAATGAATATGTCCCCCAGAGAAAATGTACTACCAGACAAAATTGCTGGGATTGGATCCATGTCAGTAAATGAAATAGTTCTACATTAGCAGTTCTGCAGAAGTACAAGAGAGACATAACCATTTGGAGGATGGATATAAATGTCTAACATTGTTTTCTGAGATCCAGCTGGAATTGCTGAAGGTGCTGGAAGCTGTTGGGGTCTCTCAGTTAATACACCTTTTCACTGTTACATGGAAGCATATTTCTCAACTGTCTAGATTTTCACACAATGTCCAGATTTCTGTCTCATATTTTTGACCTGTTTCTCATAAAACTATGGTTTTTCGGCAAACCACTGTCAAATCACTGGCAAATCATTGAGGACTGAAGTCAGAAAACAATTAGACATTTGAGTTTCAGACTTCATATCCTTCAGAAAATTTATTCTAACCCAAAACCTGTTAGTCTCTCAACTTTCTAAGTTTGTAAGAGCAACATTTAAAAAGTGTCACTGTTTTTGGATCTTTGTCCCCCCATTATTTGTCTCTTCTTGCTTTAAGAGGTTGAGAGGTATGCATGGCAAAACTGAAGTGGTCATCCCTGTTTACAGAAAGGGGGACAGGAGGGTATGTTTAAGTCAAGGGGATCACATTCATCATCGTCCATGTGAAAGGTTATTACAAGCAGCTGGAAAAAACTCACAAATAACATAGCCATTGATTCAGGAGTAGTAAAGTGAATTCTATTCTGGACAAGGAACAGTGGCAACACTCTGTGTCCTCACATGGATATTGCAAGAATTGTGGGTGTTTACCAGTAATATACATATGTGTTTTGTGGCTCTTGAGAAGGGATTTGACTTGATGCTCAGGAGAATCTTTTGGGAGGAACTACAGCACTGTGGTTTCCCAGCACAGTGGCAGCAGTACTGTAGGTGTTATACCTGACTTTGGTGCAGACTGGCACAGTGGCAGTGGTACTTTAGGTGTTATACCTGACTTTGGTGCAGATGGGCACAGTAGCAGCAGTACTGTAGGTGTTATACCTGACTTTGGTGCAGATTGGCACAGTAGTATCAGTACTGCATGTGTTACACCTGACTTTGGAGCAGATTGGCACAGTGGTAGCAGTGTTATAGATGTTATACCTGACTTTGGTGCAGACTGGCCCAGTGGTAGCAGTACTGTATATGTTATATCGGACATTGGAGCAGATTGGCACAGTGGTAGCAGTAGTGTAGGTGTTATACTTGACTTTGGAGTGGATTGGCACTGTGGTAGCAGCACTGTAGATATTATACCTGACTTTGGTGCAGACTGGCACAGTGGTAGCAGTACTGTAGGTGTTATACCTGACCTTGAAGCAGATGAGCACAGTGGTAGCAATGCTGTAGGTGTTATACCAGACTTTGGTGCAGATTAGCACAGTGGTTGCAGTACTGTAGCTGTTATACCCAACTTTGGTGCAGAGGGGCACAGTGTAAGTGGTACTGTAGGTGTTATACCCAACTCTGGTGCAGAAGGGCATAGTGGCAGCAGTACTGTAGGTGTTATACCTGACTTTGTTGCAGATTGGCACAGTGGTAGCAGCATTGTGCATGTTATACCTGACTTTGGTGAGGAGGGGGTGCAGTCGCACAAGTACTGTAGGTGTCATACCTGACTTTGGAGCAGTAGCAGTGTGCTGTAGGTGTTATACCTGACTTTGGTGCAGATTGGCACAGTGATTGCAGTACTGTAGGTGTTATACCCAACTTTGGTGCAGAGGAGCACAGTGGCAGCAGTACTGTAGGATTATACCTGACTTTGGTGCAGATTGGCACAGTGGTAGCAGTACTGTAGGTGTTATACCTGACCTTGGAGCAGATGGGCACAGTAGCAGCAGTACTGTAGGTGTTATACCCGACTTTGGTGCAGAGGGGCACAGTGGCAGTGGTAATGTAGGTGTTATACCTGGCTTTGGTGCAGATGAGCACAGTGACAGTGGTAATGTAGGTGTTAAACCTGACTTTGGTGCAAATGAGCACATTGACAGCAGTGCTGTAGGTGTTATACATAACCTTGGTGCAGATGGGCACAGTGGTAGCAGCATTGTACATGTTATACCTGACTATGGTGAGGAGGGGGTGTAGTGGCACCAATACTGTAGGTGTTACACCCGACTTTGTTAGTGAATCAAGACCTACATCATAAATTGAAGCTCTTTGTTTACCTATTGATCCATCTCCCATCCTAATCTCTGGTCAGGAACTTTGGAAAGTAACTGAAAAGGTGAGATCATGGATACATGTGTCTGAAATTAAGTCCCTTCAAAAGGTAGTGGGGAATCGTTGGAGCACTCCTCCTCGAAGTGGAGAACAGGTAGTTTATGATAGTTTGGGCATCTAGTGAGGCTTCACCTTCAATAGAAGGTTACTGAGTACAGGCCACTGGGAGCACACAAAGACACAGACACGCACACACACACACATACACAAACACACACACACACACACGCGCGCGCGCGCACACACACACACACACACACATGCACACGCACATGCACACAAACACACAGATATACACACACACATGCACACGAGCACACACACACACACACACACACAGTCACACACATGCACATACACACAGGCACACACACAAACCTGTGCACACACATGCACACATATGTATCTATCTATATAGCTACTGTATATAGGTTCATAGGTAGGTACTAGGCTATTGGTCCTAGGGCCTATATAAGCCTAGCCAAAAGGTACCCTGGCTTTCGCCACCCAAGAAAATTATTTTCCTGTGCCACTGTCGAGCAGAGCCACAGAAGTGATCTCCGGGGTAAATTTCCTATTTCCCATCCAATCATCAAGATTTTTCTTGAAGAGTGCTAATGAGGAGCTTTGTTTGATATAGACAGGTAGCTTGTTCCAGAGTATGGCAAGTCTCCGGGACAGGAATCTATCCCTCCAGCATGTTCTGTTTATTGTGGTGACAAGGTTTAGGTCCCTAAAGCATGTAGCTTGGAGGAATTGGGATTTCTTTAAGTGGAGCATGTCCAAAAGCTTTGGGTTTGACATAGCTTTGTGTGTTAGGCAGAGATCGCCTCTGAGTAGGCGATATGTGACGGAGTAAAGCTGCAGTTTTTTGAGACGGTCTGCATCGGTAATCCTCTTTGTGAGGTATTTCTGCGGCCTTTCCAGTTGCTATAGATGTCTTGTGAGTACATTATATACATATACTTATTTATGTATATAAATAATATATATATATATATATATATATATATATGTATATATATATATATATATATATATATATATATATATATATACACACATATACATAGATAAATATCTGTGTACATATTTATATATATATGGTTTCCGTTCATTTGATTGAAAACTCAACATACTGAGTTTTCAATTTTTGTAGTTTTCTATATTCTGAATAATACACAACAGGAAATACATACCTGGGAGTGCATCTTTATACCTTGTTTCCAAGACATATTAAAATTGCATTTTTTGCCCTAGTTCTACATTGGGCCGACTGCCTGTCTGGTGAAATCTTATTAACTTGCAGGTGTTTTCTTATGGTGTTATGTGACTTCACATAGTGAGAAAAAGTGTGTTTTTTTTTTTCATAGTAAAGTAACTTTCTTTTTTCTTATTTTTGCGTTTGTGTGACTTCCAACATCTGTATATTTAAGATTACATTGTGGAAGAAGCTGGCAATGACTTGCAAGGGTTGGGGGTAAATGTAGCCAGACGTACCCTTGGTACTCAAGGGGCACGTTTTTATGAACGTCTAACAGGAATATTGTAGTTTGTTGAGGCCAGAATATTTCTATAGCTCTAAATGAATGTGTTCCTACACCATTCTGTGTGCTGCTAGCTAAGAGACAGGAATACTCCTCTAAAAACAGCATAACTGTAGGACACAACAGCTAAAAATTATAAATACATTAGACGTATATCGGGAAATTTCTGCAGGAATGTGATTTTTAAAAGTGAAACAGGTTGGGGAGCAACGGTATAGGATTGTGAGTACAGCATTTAATGATCTGGCTACACTCCTGGGGAACCAAACGTCCTAGAAAAACGCTTTGTGTTTTTGACATATTTTGACTTAATAACGTATGCTTAGCATATTGGGTGTTTGAGGCATTATGTATCCATTTAGTTGAGTTTCAGCAATAGAAGACGCATTTAGTTTATCTTTTAAATGGAAAACCCCAGCAGGAATAGTCACCTTTTCATGATGGCGACCTAGACCATAGCTTTCTTAAAGGACTTGATCCTAGATCATCTTAAAATGCAAATGAAGACTGAGGGAATCAAACCCAGGACTTGGAACTAATGGCTGAAGCTCCGTGGTATCTCAGGGTTTTAAATCCATGTGCTATATTGCCATATAATGACTGTCACCCTGGTTGTTACAAACATTAACTAGTACAGTGCTTTATATTTCTGAATATAAATGGGGCATACCTCTCCAGTGTACCTCATTACGAGGAACGTACCTCATTTGGGGTCTTAAAAAGTTCAGTTTCCTCGAAGTTCCTCAAAGTTCCACGTTGAAAGAGTCTGTCACACATTCAGTGTTAGGAATTTTTTAAGTGAAATCCATTGTAAATAGAAATGAATCCTATTAATTCATTAAACGATCTTCTTTATAAGTAAAACTGTATATTTTAACCATGCCATGACCTTCCTAGTTGAAGTTGTTAGTAAGCCATTAGTATGTGTTCCACATTATGAGGGCTAGTGTTCCTCATTTGGGAGATGGAAGGTTGAGAGCTACGGATGATTTTCATTATAAATAGCTTACAAATACCGCTGAAAAATAATCAGTCACGTCTCATTGTTAATATGCGCTTTGTAATCCACAATATATCAAAACCATAACATATAAGAATAAAACTGATTGAAAGTTAATGTTTTACATTCGTTAATCGGGTCACTTTGTTAACAACTTTGTAACAAAATAGTTCGTGGTAATTAAAAGGAAATGGATTATTATATCTCTCAATAATCCTGAACAAATTCAAGTTCTTTAGATAATATGTAGTTTTCACTACAAATAAAGCACAGACAGCAGTCTCTACAAGCATCCACCCACAACACCTTTTCCCATTTTTGCACATGAGGTCTGGGTGTTACCAGCAGTCTCTACACACTGGAATACAAACTGCTCCATTTTTAATTTGGTAATGTCCGTTAAAACACACCCTACATTACCCTTGTGTAGATGCCCTACACATGTTGTGCGCAGCAGATGAGACCCAGAGTGTGTGCAAGACCCATTTCTACAGCTTACTCCATGCGCTGTGGTGCGCCTCTGGTTGTGTCCCAAAAACTGCTGATGCATCCAGTGGCAGCAAGCAGGTGTGCACACAAAGACACAAAAACTAAATAAAATATAGTTCTAAACTCTTCGGCGTGCAGCATCTATCCCTGATCCATGCTAACAGTTTGGCTACTCCCAAACAGATCACTGTCCACTTTTCCACTTGCCCTTCTGGTCCAGAAAAAGGTGAACAGGGAAAGTTAATTTGCCCACTTGACATTAGATAAACAAAGAAACGCGACTTGACAAAGTTTACTTTAAACACCCCGACAAAGAAAACAAGCAGTCAACGTTAAAAAAAAAAAAAAAAAAACAACAATCGGCTTAAAACTAATACCGCATTATAAGCAACTAATTTACAAAATACTCACCTAATACATGGCAGAGGGGAAGTCCCAGCTATGAAGACACTGTAGTCCCAGTACTAAAGTCAGACCTATCAGGGGATTGTGTCCTGCTCCTCAGCTAACTTAAACAACTTTTAAGAGCAAACAGCAGCAGTCCCAGCCGGGGTTTTCCCTATTTATAGCTTATGTACAGCCTGGTGCAGTTTGTGGTTCTGGACGCCCTTTAGCGTAACTTGTTTTGCAATCCATTAACAGTGATGACTCAACAGTCTTGGAAAGGGTTACTAGGACAGAAGTTTGGGGTTGGGGGGTAGTCGGTCTGCAGGAGGATGGGGGAGGGCAGATGGGGCAAAATAACAACTTTCCTTCAAAAGTGCTGCTGCCCTGTGACATACAGTGTGTGCTGGTCTGGCAACAAAAGAAGTCATTGCAGGTATGAAATGCTATCTGCTGAGGAAGCACATGAATAAACTGCTCTGTCTAACTAAACTCAGACACAGCTGGGACTTAAGAAAAATCATGTATTTTAAAGAGTGGATTACTAGGTGAAGCAATAGTTTACACACACAGGTTTGTGTATATAGCAAATATGTGACTTGTACATACACACATACCTCTGTGTGTTTGTGTGTGTGTGTGGGGGGGGGGGTGCAGTACACAAATATGTGACTTGTGCCCAAAGACACACACACACACACACACACACACACACACACACACACACACATACACACATATAGAGATACTTAAAGATAGATCTATCCATCAGTCTATCCCTTTTCCACATTTTTTTCACATAAGCTGGGGGTGTCATATCAACAATGACAGTCATCTACAGCCAGTCCAGTGGCTAGCCCTGCCACAGTTGTTCTTTCGTAACACACACATACACACACTTACTCCTATGGCCAATTTAGAGTGTTCAATCCACAATTTCTTTGGAATGTAGGTGGAAACCTGAGCATCTGGAAAAGATCCATGAGAACACAGGGAGGACATACAGACTGTGTGTGTGTGTGTGTGTGTGTGTGTGTGTGTGTGTGTGTGTGTGTGTGTGTGTGTGTGTGTGTGTGTGTGTGTGTGTGTGTGTCATAGCTCTCAACCTTCCATTTCCAAAATGAGGAACACTCACCTTCATAATGTGGAACAAATGGGCAAAATGTGGAACTTAATGAATTAATATGATTAATTTCTATATACCATGGATTTCACTTTAAAAAATTCCTAACACTGAATGTGTGGCAGACTCTTTCAATGTGGAACTTTGAGGAACTTCGAGGATCATGAACTTTTTAAGACCCCAAATGAGGTACGTCCCCCGTAATGAGGTACACTTGAGAGGTATGGTGTGTGTGTGTATGTGTATGTGTGTTTTAACTTACTAGAACCCTGGCAGCTCAAACATCAAGGTCTCAAAGCTAGGTACTCATTTTCCAGGTAGTTCATATGGTCTGCTGCTTAAGCAGATATTTGAGTTTAAGCAATACAAGTACAACATCTAGGGGGTATGAGTTAGAGTTTGACAATTTGGGTTAAGGTTAGGCCTGGAGATTTATGGTTAAGGTTAGTGAGTGGGAGGTTGGAACTAGGGTTAGCGGGTGACTTGGAATTTTAGGTTTGTGAGGCAGAATCCAGGACCAGGTTTAGGACATTGTGACATTCCTCCTATAATCAAGGAGACTCAATCCTCACCACTTACACCAGTGAGGGGTGGTCACTTGGATCAAAAATAGATACAAAAATAGATACACATAATAATTTCAGATGCAACTCTCTACACCAAACACAATTTCCATTAAGAGCACACAGGGAGCACACTCCATTCTGGGGCTGGGTCTCCATCTCAAGGCCCCAAATAAGACTCCCCACTGGCACAGCTATACAGCTGGGTTCTCAGCTGAGTGCTCCAAGCCAAGTCCTCCACCACCCTCTCTGTGAAACCAGTGCTCTGTGTCCCTGCTCCAAGTAACTGACACATATACTCTTTGAGATTTGATATTCATACACACACACACACACACACACACACACACACACACACACACATCTGGGAAAGGCTGGCACAGATTTACCAGTTAAGCCCCCTCTGCCCAGACTATAAGATAGATACTGCCACCAGAACACTCCAAAGCCAGCTACTCTAAGGCCCTTACCAGGTTGCCCACTTATACTGAGTAAAATTAATACTAATACAAATGGTAGTGTTTGACCAAATCAGAAAGACTTTCAGGAGTGGCCACAGTGTCACCTAATAAATATAAGTACTCTCAAAGGTTAAACTATTTTCTAAAAGATCAGTTACAATGAAACACTTAAACATATCTAATAATAAATAATAAAAGAACATGAAAATACTTAATATCTATTTACAAAAAAGACCAGAGTTTCAATTACAGGAAATTTTAAAAATAACACTGATAGAAAGATTCACACAGATAAAGAAAAACAATGCTTAACTAATCTCACTATATTTTCCTGACTGATCTAAAGAATTACTGTCCCCTAGTTCACTTACTAGAGCAAGACAAGATGATGTAGGTAAGTGGTCCTTTTTTGTCAGGTTTGAAAAACAGAGTGCTATGAGACTTCTGTCTCATCTAGTATTAAAACATCATTTTAGTGCTGGATTACAGAATGACATCACATACATCTAGTCATCTGACTCTAGTTCCCATACTACCCCCTTTACTAGAAACTGAACCAGAATCTAGCACATATGTGTAATAATACACACACACACACACACACACACACACACACACACACACACACACACACACACACACACACACACACAGCTTTGATAAGATGTATTATAGCATTTGAAAGCTATAAAACCATTTCAAAAGCTTCCATCCTTCCAGAGTAGCAATTAGTTCACCCCTAAGGACAATACAGTAGGATTCCTAGTGCTGGTTTTCACAGACATTTTGTCTCTGGCTGCAGTCAGAATGTAATATACAATTTTTATGGCATAAACCATTTTTTAAATGAATCACATGTAGATAGCCCCACAGCAACCTGATCCCAGTGTGCTCATCAACTGCCCAGCACAAAACACATTTGTGAGGTTCCCCTATCTCAGAACTCACTACCTAGACTCAAATAGACAAGGAGCTTCCTCACAGGAAACCCCGGTCACCTGAAATGCCTCTTACTGCTTTAGTTGTGAAGAAACCAACCTGCCCAGCACAAAACACATTTGTGAGGTCCCCCTAACTCGGAACTCACTACCTAGACTCAAATAGCCAAGAAGCCTCCTCACAGGAAACCCCCGGTCACCTGAAGTGCCTCTTACTGCTTTAGTTGTGAAAAAAGCAACCTGCCCAGCACAAAACACATTTGGAATGGGATCCTCCTAAAGCTCATACTGGAGTAGACTGCCCAAACAAGTAGTGCTACTCTGTAACCATTGCAGGCTTCACAATGGTTAGGTCAGAGGCTGTGTCTCTATCTTAGCAGTGGCCTGTTTTCCATCCACTAAGATAGGATATAAACTCCAGTGATAGTCTGTTACCCCTGTTGTCTCCAGACAACCTACCACTGGCATACTGTTATTCCCACTTGCTGGCTCCTCCAACTTTTGTTCCTCACCTTCTTTCTATGGAAATCTGTATGCTGCATGGCCCCACTGGTTACATTTAAAACATCTAACCCTTGATGCTGGTCATATATCTGAACTATTGGCTTCCCTTTTTACTCTTTGACACTGTTAGGGTGGCTTTGGCTGCCCACCATGGTTTCCCTTATATCCCTGTGCAGCACTTGATATTCCTTCTTGTGCAGTGATACCCTGCTTACTAAGTAGAGATCCCTTTTCTTCACAGCTTATCTGCAGTGTTACGCTCCCTATCTGACAACTAGATTCTCATGTCCTCAGGCAAAGCACCAAGGGCGTGTTCCCTCACAAAAAGGTCTGCCAGCCTTTCAAAAGTAGTGACCTGACACCCACTCACCCACCTATAAAAATAAGTGCTTAACTCAACAATATAATCACATACACTTTCATCTGCCTTGCGTCTATGCTCATGAAACTTTTTCCTGCAAGCTTTAGGTGTTAACTTAAAACATTCCAATAAGCATTGCGTAACTTTATCATAGTTTAAACAATCAGTATAAGACAATTTAGAAACAGCAGTTGAGTTTTACCATGGAGTAGAGGGGTAGAAACCATACCCAGAGCCCTTGGTCAGCATTATACTGTTTACATACTCTTTCAAATATATGAATAAAACTATCAAAATTATCATCCTCTGTAAACTGTGCAAGAAATTTACTGACCTTTATTCCTTCTGTGGTTCAGTTATTCCCTTCCCCATTACCTCCATGATCCTGATGGAGAGTCAGCATCTCCCTCTCATGTTGATGCTGCTTCTCATTTTCTTTGACTTCCAAATGTCACAGTCTTTCTGCTGATTATATTTCCTACCATTTGACCTCCAGTTCAAGTCTCTTTAACTCTAGATGGGTTTTTAAGTCGTCTGAGGAAAAGGTGAACACTCCTGTTTCTGAGGGCTGCAACCCCCCCCCCCATCACCAGACAGGTTATACTCCTGGTTCCTGGTCTGGGATACAGCTGTGGCTAAGGCTTAAGTAAATTCCTCTTTAGTCAGATTGGCATGCACAAGTCCTTTGGCTTCACACACCTTAGCCAAATAGCTCTTTTTCAGATTGCCATAATTCTCTGCTGACATCTTTGCCTTCTTTCCCTGACTAAATTAAACTAGCAAAAATAAAAAATAAAACAGTTTTAAAAATAAAACTTTGTATGTTTACTTTGCGGCTGCTGATAGAACACACACCTTCAGTGACAACTACCTACAGGCTACAGAAGTTCAATTAATATCCACCACTGCTCATTAATATGTGGCATCCCTCCTCTGGGCCAGTAATCAAGGATCCTCAGTCCTCACCACTGACAGTGGTGTGGGACGTTCACTTGGAACAAAAATAGATGCACACTGTAATTTCAGATGCAGCTCTCTGCATCAAGCATAATTTCCCTTAAGAGCACACAGGGAGCACACTCCATCATCAAGGTGGGTTTCTCTCTCAAGGCCCCAAATAAGACTCCCCACTGACACAGCTGTAGAGTTGAGTCCACAGCCAAGTGTTTCAAGCCAAGTCCTCTACCACTCTCTCTATGAAACTAGTGCTCTGTGTCCCTGCTCCAAGTAGCCGACACATGCACACTCTTTGAGATTTGATTTTCACACACACACACACACACACACACACACACACACACACACACACACACACACACACACACACACACACCTGGGAAAAGCTGGCACATATTTAGTAGCTAAGCTCCCTCTGCCCAGACTATAAGGTTGATACTGCCATCAAAACACTCCAAAACCAGCTACTCTAAGGCACTTACCAGGGTACCCAATTATACTTAGAAAAAATAATACTAATACAAATGGTAGTGTTTGACCAATGCAGCAAGGTTTTCAGGAGTGGCCACAGTGTCACCAAATAAATATAACTAACATCAAAGCTTAAAATATTTTTTAAAAGATCAGACACAATGAAAAGTTTAAATATATTTAATAATAAATAATAAAAGAACAAAAGAACATGTAAATACTAAATATCTACTTACAATAAACACCAGAGTTTCAATCACTGGAGATATTCAAAATAACACAGATGGAAAGATTCACATAGATACAGAAGAACAATAATTAACTAATCTCACTATATTTTCCTGACTGATCTAAAGAATTACTGTCCCATGGTTCATTTACTAGAGCAAGGCAAGATTATGTATGTGAGTGGTTCTTCTTTGTCAGGTTTGAAAAACAGACTGCTCTGAGACTTCTGTCTCATCTAGTATTAAAATGTAATTTTACTCTGGATTACAGAATGACATCACATGCATCTGGTCATCTGACTGTGGTTTCCACACTACCCCCTTTACTAGAAACTGAACCATAATCTAGCACATATGTGTCATAATGCACACACATACAGATTTGCTAAGATGTAGTATGGCATCTGGAAGCTATAAAACCATTTCAAAAACTTCCACCCTTCCAGAGTAGCAATTAGTTCACCCATGAGGTCAACACAGTAGGATTCCTAGTCCTGGTTTTCACAGACATTTTGTCTCTGACTGCAATCAGAACTTTAAGATGCAATCTTTATGGCCGAAACCAGGCAATTTAATTTCAGACTAGTTTTCAAAGTTAGCTGGACTGAGAATAACCTGTTCTCTTTCAGTATCCTCTGTTACAATACATTAATTTCAACAGTTACAATACAGTCTGACATTCAGGTGTGTTTCTTTTATGTCCAGCAGGACCTACTGTTGGTACATTTTTAACACAAGCAGCTTTACAAATACATTTTCAACATAAGCACCTGTACAAATCAGTTTGATATACAAATGACATGTAATTCTTTACAAACCTCCAGCTAACAATTCTGGCATATGTTAAACATCCACTGCCTTACTTCTCCTGGCATAGCTGTCAATACCTCACATCATCACAGAAGCACCTAAGAATTTTAGGCATACAGAGCATTTATTTAAATACATTTGTTAGCCAGGTAAGCGTCCTTTTGTAAGGACAAAGCAGGTGCACTGTCTGATTAAGTAACTTATTCGGAGTCATACTGTAGGCAAATAAAGTAATGAAACCCTGTGCCCTTGGCTACAGGAAGCAGCTGATTAACAGCTCCAAGCCTTATGCCTGCACTAACTGACAGACATTTGTGTTTCAGATTAGGGTTAGGGAGTGACTGGGAGTTTTAAGGTTAGAGTTAGGAACTGGGGTTTGGGATTAAGATTAGGAAGTAACTGGAACTTTTAGATCTAGGGACTAAAGTTGGGGATTAGGGAGCAGGTGGGAGTTTTATGGTTATGCTTAATAGAGCGAGGTTTGGGTTTAGAGAGCAGGTGATACTTACAGGCTTTGACTTTGTTGTAGTATTGAGCTGCTGGGAGGTCAGGTACTTGCAATTTTGAGCAAGAAGCAGCCAGCAGGTGTACATCATGCTAACAGTACATGAAGACATGTAGAAGACCCTGCATGCTTGTATGTTTTTCTGTAAGTATGACATATTAATACATATGTATTATGTGTGGATGTATACTTATCCTAACCAACTCGGTAATGATAAACAAGGTCTGTCACAACCCTGCAACATCAGCAGGTGCTATAAGTCACATAAATATTTCCACTTACTGCAGTAATGCTTGCATTTTCACATTTACAGCAACATCATATGAAGTCATGTAGCTCAGACATTAAAGTACATGCATTTGTGCAGGAAACGTGTTATTCCTACATAAAAAATTTAAAAATTACTTTCGATAATATAGAGGATGTTCATAGGGTCATAACTCAGGTGTAACTGTGTGCTAGAAATGAACTAAAAAAAAAAACGTTATCAAATGGTTATGACCAGTGATTATAATGATAATTCTTTGCAATATTTGTGGAGTTTTAGTTGCACCAATAAAAAGAAGCATAAGTGCACAAAGTGTGTGACGACCTGAAAAGCTGACACACTTCCTGCTACCATACAAACACAGACCAGAAGCAGAGAGCATATATTATCAACCAACAGCTTTAGAAACTGTTTGCTCTACTATCTTCTTTGTGTGTCACTGTACAAAATATTGTAGCATCTGATGAAGATATCTGTAGTTGTGCAGCACAGTTTTGTGGTGACTTATGTGTGAGTCAATGTGATCCTCCTAATGATAAGGTTTACACATACAAACCTCACTAGAACAAGGATACTTTTGTCTCCACTTGAACTGTAATGAACACGCTCCATGTATTGTGTTTTTGTATATGTGTAGTCAGCATGACAAAGATAAGGAGACAATGGTGTTTTCATTATTGAGACATTGCTGCTAACTTTAAAACAAAACAAAATGATAGGGTACAATGAATGCAAAAGGTTTTCACCATAAAATTTCAATAAAATGAGTAGCATTTATGTACCTAATTATTCTGTTTTATTACTTCCTGAGCAAAATCAAGAATTAATATCATTATACAGATTGCATAAAAATTAAATACACACTAAAACATAAAACCAGAATAAATAACAGTGAATAAATAAAAGAGATTTGGGGGTGTGGCATTAGATGTGTGCCATATCTTGCATGGTCTGTAAATCTATATTTAGATTGATATACACCCATCCATCCATCCATCCATCCACTTATCCATCCATCCAATTATCCATCCATCCATCCATCCATCCATCCATCCATCCATCCATCCATCCACCCATAACCCCCTTTTTCTCATTTTTCACACACAGGACTGGGATATCACATCTACAGTGACCATCATGTAGATTTGATGTTCACAGAGTGAGGTGGCCAGCCCTGCTGTGGTTGTTCTTCCATACTATATACAAGTTCATGCAGTCAAACCTATAGCCAGTTTAGAATGCCCAACAGACCTACTGTATGCCTTGTGAGGAAAAACATATAATATAGATGTAAATATCAATACAGATATAGATATAGATATAGCTATAGATAGATAAGTAACACCCCGACCCCATGTGCAAAATGGGAAAAGGGGTTGAGGATGGATAGATATAGATATAAATATAGCTATAGATATAGATAGAGATAAAATCCATAATAACTAACAGGGTGGGCATTATGGGGAATAACAGACTGCTGAGGTGTGTGACGAGTCATGAATTGGAAGGCAGATGACATCTTAGCATTTGAAATGTTTGTTATTCCCAAAACAATGGGCAGCCTGGAGGATATTGCCCCACTTAGGAAATAAGTATTACCAGAAAAATATAATAATTTTAAAATTATTTTATGGAGTAATTTCTCCATAGCTTTTGCCACAAAAGTTCATCCATTTGAAAAGGAATCTTCAGAATGAAAGCAGGTGGTTCTGCACATTGCGCACAACAATTTATTTATTACCATAATACCATGCATCCTGTGTATGTGTTTACATGTTCTTGATAGGGATGGGTGATAGGATTCACCAGAAAATTGTCCATAAAAGGGTAATAAACACAAAACAAGTATACTTTCATATAAGTCTGAAATATTTCTGTGCAATTTGTGTAAATAACTGTATTTGCCAACTTTTGCCCCTGTTTGTGAGATAACACAGCCTACACTATCCTCTGTGTTTTTTGGAGTTGTTACAATCTGTCGGCTGTAGAATGCACAGCTCGGAATGTTGGTCGAGGAATGCACAATGCCGTAGGTGTGCTGCATTCCATGTCACAATACAACTCTGCCTACATTCTAAGAGCTCATGTTTGCAACCTGGGGTTCAGGTATTTGAGTGCATTGCATAGACAGAGGAGAATTATTTGGCATGAAGGAAAATGTAAAGGGACAATATGCAACTGCCTTCCATGAAACAACTATAATAAAAGCTTGTTTTCTTCTGATTTACTTACTAGTATATGAAGAATACAAAGAGCTGCCCTTAAGGTCTGAATGAAGGCTATATTTACTATGTAAAAATAGCAGGCATGTATGTGATGGATATATATTTCAGCTTAATTATGGCTGTATAGCTGACAGTAGTTACAATGGTACCATCTGCTTGCTATTAGACCAGACCCAGCACTTTTTAAGTAAGGAAATTAATTGACCAGTAAATAATCTATTAATAGACCAAATCCCACTGGCACTTTGTTTTAGGTGGTGAAATATATTCACTCAGTTGAGAATGTTTATCAGCCTGTCAGATGCAGTTCAAAACAAATCCTTGTTTTTTGAGTTTCTGATTGCAAAAACAGCTAAAGGAAAAAGCTTCTTCTAGCCATAGGTGAAGAGGAAATTTCAATCAGAATTTATATAAAAAGATGTAAAGCACACAATCTACTCATAAAGACACTTTCCTGACTTAAGGACAGTACTGATTCAGAGCGTGTTACTTCAGTGGATTGTAATATCCATTGGCAAATTAGAAATAAGTGTGTCTGTGACTGCATACCACTGACCACTGACCTATTTATTATCTGCTGGTACAATAGTTTCTTAGACTGGATAAGGTAAAAGGCACGGCAAATGAACTAGATAGGATTTTAATCAAAATAACAGATCACTTCTCAGATTCTAGTACCTTTTCATGCATTATTAATGACTGTTTACAACATCACTACCTTGACACTTTTATCTTAACATGCCACACTGCTTATAACTGTGAAAAGCTTCAAGAATCTCCCAGTGGAAACAATAGGAAATAACCATAATGTGATAAACTGCATTGTTGTGAATTATTTTCCCTCACTAGACCAAGCTGCCAACCTGTACCTATTGAATTAATTGTTATTAATAATCATATTAATAATTATATAAGTAGAATAATTATATAATAATTATATAATTATTAATAATTAATAGATGAGGTAATAGAAGCAAAGCTAATGTAGTGCTCTAGTTAAATAACCAGGAAGGTGCCAGTGGATGTTGTATAAATCTAAACGTGGCGCTCATTTAAAAGCACTTACATGGACAAGTGCAACCTACACCAAAAGAAAACAAGACAGTCAAAACATAGTTGCTATAAGAATCTACAAATGGATAACTTATTCTGTCCTGTCAAATTCTGGACAGGGAGAAATAATATCAGGGAATACAATACTAACTGTATCTTAAACTCTTTATGCCTTACTGTAAATGTGAAAACTGCTGACATCTTCATGCTCATTTCTTATCTCAGAATGACAACATTACATTTGTCTCTGACAAACCAAATGTACAGAAAGGTGCCGATCTATATTTACACATTTTTCCTGTCTTTGGTCTATCATGCACGCTGCTACATACAACTTGCTTTCAAAAACTAAAAGTGACAGTTCATCTTTTGCTGCTGAACTCCCAGCTGTATATATTCTAGGCATGGGACCCTCCGTAGTTTATCCACATACTTTACTGACAGCCTTATAGGTTCATAGGTTCATAGGTTTATACTAGGCTATCTGCCCTAAGGTATTTATAAGCCTAGCCCAAAGTTTTGTGGCTTACGCTACCCCTTATATGAAAAAATACTGTACCCATTAGTTTGTTGTGCCTCTGTCCAGCAGTGACACAGAGATGATTCCCGGGGTAAACCTACGATCTCCCATCCACAGGTCAAGATTTCTCTTGAACAGAGCCAGCGAGGTGCTCTGCCTCACATGGACCGGGATTTTATTCCACAGCATAGGGAGTCTCTGAGTGATAAATCTATCCCTCCAGCACGTCCTATTTATATCCGTGCTAAGGTTTAAGTCACTTGCTCTAGTGGTTTTGGTGGATTTGGATTTTTGAGGTGGAGCATGTCCATTAATTCCGGGTTGGACATGGCCTTGTATGTCAGGCACATGTCACCTCTGAGCAGACGGTATGCGACTGAATAGAGCTGGAGTTTCTTCAATCTGGCAGCATATGACAGATTTTGGAGTCCCTTTATCCTTTTGGTGAGGAACTTTTGGGGTCTCTCCAATTGCTGCAGTTGTCGGGTGAGATACATCCCGAATGGGGCATTGTACTCGATCATTGGTCTGATAAGTGAAGAGTACAGGGGAACAATGACCTCACTAGATCTGGATGTGAATCCCTTCATGATCAGGTGGGCAATGTAGAAGGTCTTTCTAACCACTTTAGCAACGTGAGTGTCAAAAGAAAGGCCACTGTCAACCTGGGTCCCCAGGTCCCTGATAACCTCTTCTGTGCTTAGTGGATTGCCACCTATATGGTAGCTTGGGGTTACCTTGTTTTTCCCGAAGGGTATGACTATACATTTTATGGTGTTTAACTTCAGGCCATGGCTCTGGCACCAGCTATCTGTTTCCGTGAGTCCCTTCTGAAGGATATCCGTGTCCGATGCACTTTCCACTATGGCCCAGTTTGCAGTCGCCTGCAAACTTTGTCAGCCAAAGTCCTCCCATGTTGGCCTGTACTTCTGAGAAGTAGATGCCGAACAATAGGGGGCCAATGACCGAGCCCTGTGGGACACCACTTGAGACCGGCTTGGAGTCTGACATAGCGCCAGCAACTCTAACCCTGTGGGTTCTGTCCTTATGCCAGTTTGCAACCCATCTTGTGACATATGGGTTTACATTTAATCTGGTAAGTTTTTCTACAATACCCGAGTGGGGTATTGTGTCGAAAGCCTTTGCAAGGTCAAGGTAGGCTGTATGGACTGCCTTTCCCTCATCAATGGCCTTGGTGACTGTTTCAAAGAAGTCAACCAAGTTCAAAAGGCATGATCTGCCCTTGACGAAGCCAAACTGGGTCGGGTCCAATGTCTGCAAGTCCCCTATATTTTTGTTTATGAGCTGCATTATGATCCTCTCCATAGCTTTACAGACTAGACTTGTTAAGCTTATGGGGCGGTAATTACCAGGATCCATGGAGGCACCGCCTTTATGGAGTGGGACCACAGTTGCCGTACGCCACTCCTTGGGCACGTATCCTGTGGTAAGGCTGAGATTAAACAGCTGCTTTATGTGCGGGTTTAATTCCTCATTTAGCTCGTGTAGCACACAGCCGGGGACACCATCCGGTCCCATTGATGCTGTGTTTTTAGCTTTAGAGAGAGCAGCTTTCACCTGCGCATTTGAGATGTCTGGGAGGCTACACTCCGCTGGGATAGTTATCTCTCCTTTAGGGGGGGGGGGTGAAGATTGCACTGAACCTGTCAGCCAGTCAGTTGGGAATGTCTGTGGGTTCAGTGATTTTGTATCATTTTGGACTAATTCTGAGCATATCTGGGAGTTTCCACCCAGGTTCCTAACATAGCTGAAAAAGGCCTTATGATTGTCCTTTGAATCCATGGCAAATTTTTCTCTCAAAATTGGCCTTAGTTGATTTTATGAGTGCTCGTATTTTTTTACTAATAATGATCAGGGTAACTTCCCTTTTATGGATTTTGTTCTATCATGTAATAGCTTTCTCCTCTTATTGTAAAGTTTGTTAATGGCTGGGGTCCACCAGACTGGACGCTTGCCCTTTGTGGAAAGAGTCTTGGTTTTATTTGGGATTGCCTGATCCATGCAGTCCTGGAGGTGTTCATAGAAGGCATTTGTAAGGGCTTCCGCAGCTTGGGTTGTGGTTTCCACTGGCTCAGGGGCCTTGAAGGATACCACACCAGTCTTGAGTAGTGTGAAGTTTGCTTTAGAGAAGTTCTTCACTGTGGTCTTTTTTGTTTGGGGTGGGGGCGGGATGTGGATTTCCAGTGAGTTTAGTTTATGATCAGATCTCACCAATGAGGGATATACTTCCGTCGTGGAGCATTTTGTCCCCATGTTTGTGATAATGAGATCTAGTATATTTTCTCCTCTCGTGGGAACAGTGACTAGCTGTTCCATGGCATTTGAATTTATGAACTCCAGGAACCGTTGGGCTAGAAAGTTAGGGCTTGAGTAATGTTCCCAGTCTATATTCGGGTAGTTGAAGTCACCCAATATGATGGTGTTTGGAGATACATTTATACCCTCCAGTGTCTTCAGGAAGGCTGTGTGGGGTTCCTGAGTTTGAGAGGGTGGCCTGTAGCATGCTACAATTTGTAGAGCAGTTTTGCCTATGGTTAGTTGCACCTGGATGGTTTCCAAAGCTTCGTGCGTTGCCACCAACCTGGAGGTGTGGGTATCCTTTATGAATATGGATACACCCCCTCCTTTTGTGGTGTGGTCTGGGTTTTGGGGCCGGAACGCATGATATGAGGTAAAACCTAATAGTGCCGGGGTGCTCTCAGGAGCCTTGAACCAGGTTTCAGTTACAGCACAGACATCGATGTTCTCCATACTGAGAAGGGCCTCGAGTGCGTGCATTTTGAGATTTAGACTTAAAGAAAGCAAGGCTCCTGATATTTGGAGGAAGCATAGGATCATCCATTTAAATCTTGAAAATTAGTGGCAAGTAAGGTTACTGAGTTTTCTGGTCAAAATACTTAATGAAATTCTGTAAAGTCAACTGACATAATACCTATTATGAAATTATATCCAGTGTAGGATTCAACATAGACCTGGGGCTGGTCACTCTAATGAAACAGCTACTGCTAGGCTAATTGTATGTCCACTAACCTGAGCAAAGGAGCCTGAGCTGTGACTGCATTTCTACACCTCTCAAAAGTATTCTGCTTGGTGGAAAGAACACTTATCTTTCTTTAATAAGTTAAAAACTTAAGGGAAAATGACAGAGATAGCAATTACCTGATTTCGGCACTACAAGTTAGTATTGTGACAAAAAATGCTCAACCCATTACCCGGTAAAAGTGGCAGGTCCCAAAGGTTCACTACTGTAAATATTATTTTCCGTTTTATTTACTAGTAAAATGTGTGCATGTTCTAGAAAAGTCTGGTGCAAAACATGTCATGTTGCATCCTTAATCTGCAGCCTTTAGAGAGGTTTCAGCATATGACATCAGTCGTTAAATAACAGTAAATTTGTCTTATGAATATAAAACCATAGCAATGCAATTTGAGATACACTTACAGAGACAAAGTAATGAAACCTCAAATGCTTCCACAGAAGTTCAAATGAAACAAACCCCTCATTTCATCGTTGCCAGTATAAGCGTGCCTTTGGAAACTGTAGAAGCTGGAAGTAACTGGGTTTTGTAAATTACATATTATTATCCTTCCAAAACCATATGGGCACTGGAGCAAATAAAGCAGGTGAACTAAAGCCTGGAAATGTATCCGATCAAGAAGAATCACAATACTTTCTCAAACTAAAACCATCACAGTGTCTGTTTTCATTCCAAGACTATTCTATGCTCCCACTAGGTCAGCCCTTGATAAAAATTAGGAAATGTTAATGCAGGACAGGAAAATAAGGGATATGATGGGGGCATACCCCACCATTGTGTACAGAAAGGGTGTCTTCCTTAAAAATTGTTTTGTGTGTAAAAAGAAAGGCATGGTTGGAAATCCTGGGATGAGTAAATGTGGTTGATGTAATTATTGTAAGCAAATATTGGCAGAATTAAATTTTGAAATTAGAGGTAAGGTGTTCTACCATGAGGAGAAATACAACTGTAGGAGTACTGGAGTTATCTATGCTGCTTTATGTCAGTCATGTGATTGTTATCTGGGAAAAACAGAAAGAAAATTATATGAATGCATATACAAACATCCACAGCATTTCTTTAAAATTACTGTAGTTGAGGAACTTAAACACGACCCTATGGGGGAACCTTGGTCAATTTACTTAGAAATCAGGGAGGTTTATTGGCAGATGCATTGTAATGCCTATATTTGACCAGGACTTAATGAACAGGCTATGATTTTACTGCTGTTGAAATTTAAGGCACAGACAAGATAACATTTCTTGTAGGATTTTATTGTATATTAGGACTGCAATTCTATTAAATACATGTTCTTATTATTTAATGTTTTTAAGTATTTTTAATTTCAAGAATTTGTATGTTTAGCGATTCTTGGGAGGAGCCAAGATGTGACGTTTTTAGGATGGCAAATTGTGGGGCTGGGTTTTCACAATGGCATGTTGTTTTACAGCATATGATTGCTTAATAGAAGAAGTTATGTAGTATTTAAATGGTGTTTATAATTTAAGTAATTATCTGAAGAAGTTTTATGGTATAAATACTGTAGAATGAAAGTGCTTATCTATTTACTGTTGATTAATAAAGTCGGTGGTTTTTCGTGTCTAGCTAGGTACCTGTTTCTTTGTTTTTACAGAGTTTGTGCAATCTGTATGTTTAATCATACTTAATATTATTCAGTACATAATCTACGTGATATACTCTGTAGAAGCTCATGTCATTAAAAACACCACACACTTTTTTTAGGCACTGATTATGGGCAAAAATACTTAAAGTGTGGCATCAAAAACATTTCTGTTGGCCACGTTTCTAAATTTACCTTGTAACCTGTATGGAAATGCAAATAAACAATTCATTGCCTAGTCTTTGTTTCTACTGTGTTTACTTCTATGGTCATATGAACTCTTTAATTGTCTAGAATCCTAAGTACTTTGAAAACATTCAGTCTTCCTGCAACAGTTCCACAGCTGTGGCCCCTCATATATTCAGTTGAAAATATGTTACTTCAAATGTCTGCCCATAATGTCCAGCTCTACAAGATAACATCATCACTCTTATATGGCAACTGTAGCTACAGCTGTTCTGGGGGACTCAACGGCATACCTCTCAGCTATCCAGATTTTCACAGAATGTCCAGATTTTTGCCTCATATATTTGGTCTGCTCCTCATAAAATTTAAAGTTTTCTGACAAATCAGTGAGGCTTGATGTCACGAATAATGACACACATTTCAGTTTCAGACTTCATATGCTTCAGAAGAATGCATGCTAACACAAAACATGTTCTAACAACTTTCTACGTTTATAAGAGCAATACTTAAAATCTGTCCTTTTTGGGCCTTTGCCCCCCCATTAGTTTATGTTTTGTCCAGATTTGTTGTGCTAAGAGGTTGAGAGGTATGCTCACCTGTGATAATTAATCTTCTATTTATGTTTAACTCTGTTAGTGGCCTCCACACAGATGCCCTATTTATAAACCTGACTAAGGCATTTTACCTCATTGACTGCTGTCTTCTGAACAAACAAACTGAAATGAGTGTCAACCCAGACACTACTCCATAGTTTAAAAACCTCACCACTGAGAGGATTCTCACATGGGATAATTGGGTAGGCTTAAAATAGCCCACGAGGGCAGTTAGTCTGGTGCTAACCTATGAACTTCAGAGTTAAAACATGATCCTCCCAAAGAGAATCAGCATCTATTACCAAAGGTGCTCGATACGGAGCCATTCTTGTCCCCCTCCTCTTCTCCATATTCATTAACAAACTTCCTTGTGACCTCCTCCATCTCTCACTTATCCTCTATGCTGTTGATATTGTCATTTACTGATCAAGTCACTCTCATGCCAACATTCAATGCCAACCTCAGTCTGACTTGCATAAGTTCCACTAATGGCTTGTAAACCATAAACTACTTCCCACCCCCACCAAGACTAAAGCTATACTTTTTGGAACTCCACAGAAGATTCACCAAGTACCTGACTGTTTAACTATCTTTGACTTATGCAGCCATTCCATAGAGACAAACTCCACCTTCAAATACCTATGACTATGGCGTGATCAGTCACACATTTGAATTTATACACAAAGTGGGAGCCAAAATAAAGTCCCTCTTTTTCTGGGTCAGAAAGATCTCTAAAAAACAAGAATCATGGCTCACCAAGCCGCTGTAAAATGCTAGCTCATTTTAAATGGTTTAATCCAAAAATTTGGACTTTATCAGAAAATGATCACAACCATAAAGTGTAATTTAAACAGCCCTTTCCACAATCACATGAAATGAATAGACCATAGAAGCAAACAGTAGAAAATCTCACACCATGTTAATATAAAATACAAAATACACTGAAACCTCAATCAACAGCCATAAAATAAAAAGTCACAAAGAAGTGATTTATTTCAAATAGGATTTCAATTTCAATAGCAAGAAATTTTGTGTCCTTGAACAAATGGAGTTTAATCCAAGGGGTGGGCTGTGGAAGTTAATCTTTGAACAGTGAGAACTTTGGTGGCAAGTGAAACTTAATGCAACTGCACCACCTGGAATCAATGACATGATTTGCATTTCTTGTCTCCTCTTCCATTTGCAGTTTTCATGGCTGGAATATTAAAGCACAGCCAAGGTTTTAAGAGAGCTGCATTTTTGTTGGGAGATGATACTGCCCTCTTCTTCTAGTGTGAGTGACTACTGTTATGCACAGGAAAATTGCTCACTTCTATCTGTGAAGCAGGTGGAGTGAAAATCAGTAGCCCTAAATGAAAGGTAATAGTTCTGTCCCAGTAAAGAATGGACATCTTTCAGCAGTGAGGGGAGAGTTGCTACCTCAAATAAAGGAGTTTAAACTTCTGTGGGTCTTGCTCATAAGAGATGGTAGTTGAAATCACAGACTGGCCATTGGATGGATCCAAATGACATATCTACAGGTGATGGACCTTCTCTCAAAACTTTCAATCTACCCACCACCCAGGCACTCTAAGCACCACCATAAATCCACATGAGCCACCTCTCTATGTTTGTCCAGTCCACTTTAAACATATAAAATCAAATGTCAGTTGGTGAGACAGTTGTGGCTGTGAATTGTGAGTTAGACCTAGTGTTCCTTCTTGTGATTTGATTAACTTCTTTCCAGAACTGCTTGGGAGGAGTTAACAAGGGAGTTTTGAAAAAAAAATAATGTGTTGGCTGTTATGTCTGCAGATAGGTTGTTTTGAGAGGTTTCTGAGTTGAATAAAATGTTGTCTATTGATTGGGGTGGAATTGTTTTTCCTTGTGTGCCAGGATTCATCATAGACCTATAAAAGTGATGTGAGCATTGGTCAGGTATAATTGTGATATTATTGACAAGCACTACTAGTCTTGGAGGATTTTGAGTTTAAGTATGAGAGATTCTGAGGCTTGGTTAGGGCCATCTAAGTTTGGTATGAAAGACTAGTCTGTAATAGAAAGGGTTTCTTTTAGTTTTTTGATATTGGAGTTACTCTTTAGTCAAAAGCTGATTAATGTGGGAGGGGGGGTTCAGAGTGGGAACATGTGAGGAGACTATAACAGAGCAGAGGGCACTGATAGATGGAGAACATACACTAATGGCAGAGATTAGAGGTGGATTGTCAGAGGTGAGTAGATCTAGAAGTGAGTGGTTATTGGTTAACGGGTTTGGTTGTGTGGGCTGCTGTATTAGCTCTGTAAGGGTGTAGATGAGAAGGATGACAGTGATTTCATATCAGATGTGGTGAAGCACCTTTGAGTTATAGTCACCAAGTACTATAAGGCTAGTCTTTTTTCCCTAAATGGGAGTTTATGCATTGAATCAAATGTTGAATTTTTCTGGGGTAGCCAGAAGAGGTAGATAAGCAACTGATTAAAAAAGTTTTTTTCTGTTTATTGTGATAACTAATAATATAAGTTAGTTAGGGGATGTGTCTGAGAGAGTTTTAGCTTTGGCTAAGACTTGAATGTTTAAATATGTTTCAGACAGAAAGCGGGTGCTGCCATCATTTCTTAGACATGGTGTTGCATCAAAACAGTAGCTTAACTCCACGATGGGGTGGGTTGTCATTTTAACCCATGATCAGTAATAGCTACAATATCTGGGTTGTACTGAGAGTAGTATTATGTACCTTATACACTTTGTTACAAAGGCTTTGTGTGTTTATTACTAGGCAAGACAGAGAAAAAAATGTCTGGGTTTGCTATGATGTTGCTTCTGAGAACCAGCACTAAGTAAATGGGTGTGAATTCATAGAGTTTTTGTGGCACTTTTATTGTTTATTTTTTCAGTTGAGAGAAGTATATGGAAGAGAAGATGAGAGGAATGTAGACTTTTGTGATCAAGTGAAGAGTTGTAGAGATGGTTGGGATATGGAGGTCTGTAGACTTGGATGGGATATAGAGGGTTGTAGAGTTGGCTGGGATATGGAGAGTTGTAGAGATGGTTGGGATATAGTGGGTTGTAGAGTTGGATGGGATATGGAGAGTTGTAGAACTGGTTGGGATATGGAGAGTTGCAGAGTTGGTTGGGATATGGAGAGTTGTAGAGATGGTTGGGATATGGCAGGTTGTAGAGTTGGATGGGATATGGAGAGTTGTAGATATGGTTGGGATATGGAGGATTGTAGAGTTGGATGGGATATGGATAGTTGTAGAGTTGATTGGGATATGGAGAGTTGTAGAGATGGTTGAGTATGGAGAGTTGTAGAGTTGGCTGGGATATGGAGAGTTGTAGATATGGTTGGGATATGGAGGATTGTAGAGTTGGATGGGATATGGATAGTTGTAGAGTTGATTGGGATATGGAGAGTTGTAGAGATGGTTGAGTATGGAGAGTTGTAGAGTTGGTTGGGATATGGAGAGTTATAGAGATGGTTGGGATATGGAGGATTGTAGAGTTGGATGGGATATGGACAGTTGTAGAGTTGATTGGGATATGGAGAGTTGTAGAGATGGTTGGGTATGGAGAGTTGTAGAGTTGGTTGGGATATGGAGAGTTGTAGAGATGGTTGGGATATGGAGGATTGTAGAGTTGGATGGGATATGGAGAGTTGTAGAGATGGTTGGGATATGGAAAGTTGTAGAGCTGGTTGGGATATGGAGATTTGTAGAGATGGTTGGGATATGGAGGGTTGTAGAGTTGGATGGGATATGGAGAGTTGTAGAGTTGGTTGGGATATGGAGAGTTGGAGAGATGGTTGGGATATGGAGAGTTGTAGAGATGGTTGGGATATGGAGGGTTGTAGAGTTGGATGGGATATGGAGAGTTGTAGAGATGGTTGAGATATGGAGAGTTGTAGAGTTGGTTGGGATATGGAGAGTTGTAAAGACGGTTGGGATATGGAGAGCTGTGGAGATGGCTGGGATATGGGGAGTTGTAGAGTTGGTTGGGATATGGAGAATTGTAAAGTGGGTTGGGATATCGGTGGGTACATTGGGTCTGATAATGTGATAAGAGCAGTATTTAATGCTGTTAGTACATTGACAAAGGCCACTGATATATTAGTGGTGTTTGTGGCTGGATGGTGAGGTGTGTACATGTGATTGGTTGGTAAGAACAGCAGAAGGAATGATGTAATTTAAATCTGGATTTTAATTATGAGGGTCATGGCCTGTGGAATAATGTTTGATTCATCTGATTTTGTGGACAGCACTATGGACGCATAAAAGGTTAAGCGCAATACATGTAGTTAAATTAGTTTACTTGAGTAGTTGTAGTTTTTAGATTAAAGTTATACTGTGAGAATGTGCGTAGATTTATGGGAAGCAGGAAGCTTAAGGAATTACAGAGAAGGTTGGTGCTGTAAGATAACTGAAACTGTAATGTGTCTTATGAATTAGGATTATTTTAAGGGAGGTTTTGCAAGGATGAAACATATTATGGTGGGGGGGGTTGAGTGTGAGAATAGTGGTGAGGTTTATATTATTTTGTGTTTTGCAGTTCGCTGTTATGGTTTGGAATAGGTAAATAGGTAATAAATTTAGGAGGGGTGGTGCATCTATTATGGTTCGGAATAGGTAATAAATTTTAGGAGGGGTGGTGCATCTGTTATGGTTTGGAATAGGTAATAAACTTTAGGAGGGGTGGTGCATCTGTTATGGTTTGGAATAGGTAATAAACTTTAGGAGGGGTGGTGCATATCATGAAATGTCAGTTGAGAACTTGACATGTAAATGTAAAGATCGAGATGGTCCTGGGGAATTGGGGGTGGGGGGGGGGGGCACAGGTACACCTGTCTAGCAGAGAAAGCCAGACAGCCTGCACATGCTTAGTGATTATGAACTTCCTCTTCTAAACTGTTGTACTTCCTGTACCCTTCATTCATGTAAAACTTCAGAGCAGAATTACTTTATATTTTAAACAATAAGACAAGAGTTACGTGCACTATGAAGTAAGGGTAACATATTAACTATTACTTGTACTATGCAATAAGGGTAACATATTAACTATTACTTGTACTATGCAATAAAGGTAACATATTAACTATTACGTGTACTATGCTATAAGGGTAACATATTAACTATTACTTGTACTATGCAATAAGGGTAATATATTAACTATTACTTGTACTATGCAATAAGTGTTACATATTAACTATTACTTGTACTATGCAATAAGGGTAACATATTAACTATTACCTGTACTATGCAATAAGGGTAACATATTAACTATTACTTATCCTATGCAATAAGGGTAATATATTAAGGATTACTTGTACTATGCAATAAGGGTAACATATTAACTATTACTTGTACTATGCAATAAGGGTAATATATTAAGTATTATAGCATATTGCCAACATCCTGGCAGATAGGTTCAGTGCTAACTTAACCCCCCCTCTCCCCCTAAAGGTCCCATCTCTATACCGGAAGAATGCAATGTTCCTGTAATCATGGCTGCACAGGTAAAAACCACACTCTCCAAAGCCAAGAACACAGCATCCATGGGACCTGACAACATCCCAGGCTCTGTTCTACATGAACTACAAAATGAACTGGTACCCCACCTAAGCACCATGTTCAATCATAGCCTCACCTCAGGCTTTGTGCCCACTGAATGGCGCACAGCGACAGTTTTCCCACTCCACAAATGGGGAGCCATCATGGACCCCGGGAACTACCACCCCATTAGCATAATGAGGCTGGTCTGCAAGGCCATGGAATGTATCATTATAAACTTATAAACAAAGACAGTGGTAATCTCCAAACTCTGGACCCCTCCCAGTTTGGGTTTGTAAAAGGCAGATCATGTCTCCTAAACCTGATTGACTTCTTTGAAGCAGCCACCAAAGCCGTACACGGCACAGGAAAATAATTTTCTTGGTTGGCAAAAGCCAGGGTACCTTTTTGGCTAGGCTTGTTAAGGACCTAGAGCAGATAGCCTAGTACCTACCTATGAACCTAAGAACTTGTACTATGCAATAAGGGCAATATATTAAAGATTACTTGTACTATGCAATAAGGGTAATATATTACGTATTATTTGTACTATGCAATAAGGGTAATATATTAACTATTACTTGTACTATGCAATAAGGGTAATATATTAAGTATTACTTGTACTATGCAAGAAGGGTAATATATTAAGTATTACTTGTACTATGCAATAAGGGTAATATATTATAGGTTCATAGGTTCATAGGTTCATAGGTTCATACTGGGCTATCTGCCCTAGGGCATTTATAAGCCTAGCCAGAATGTATTTGGCTTTCGCCACCCATTTTAAATGAATTTTGCTATGCCCTTTTTCGAGGTTAGTATACTGTGCCTCTGTCTAACAGTGACACAGAAGTGATACCCGGGGTAAACCTACGATCTCCCAACCACTCATCAAGATTCCTCTTGAAGAGAGTCAATGAGGGACTCTGCCTAACCTGGACTGGGATTTTATTCCAGAGTGAAGCAAACAGCGCAGCAACCATAAAAGTTCAACTAGAAAAGAAAAAGCAGCAAATGCGCTGTGTGCAAAATTCCGTCTCTGTGTCTTGGGAATTCGCCTCTATTCAACGCTCAAAACAGTCCACAACACCTTCAATGAAACCAAGTAGAAGTAAACAAAAGTTTATTGTAATGCCAACAAACAAAGAATGGCTAAGCGCTTTCACTTGAATAAAACAAGCTTCCTCAGAACACCATAGCTTGTATCACAGTTGTTTAAATAACATTTTTGGCGCCAAATTTCAGTTTGAAATTTTAAAGCTATATACACATCCTATAACCATTGTTCTCAATTCATAAAATATTAAATAATATTCATATTATTTCTAAAAACAATGCTACATGTAATATGTGTTGATAAAGTGAACAAGTTAAAAAACTGAAAAAATGTTAACAAAAACATATAGATCATATTAAAACATGTTTAAAAACATATAACAATGTACCTTATAAATAGTTCATTTTAAGACCAATAGTGGTTTGACAGATACAGTGTCATTTAAACCTGGAATAGTGGAAGCATCCATATATATTTGCCACCAAAATTCTTTATATAATAATAAATTATTAAAGTCACCCCCTCTGTTATTGGTGTGCACAATGTCCACTATACCAAAATTAAAATAATGTTTGTCACCATATTGTTTAATATGTTTGTACAAAGAATTTTTCTCATCCTTCCTTCTGATGCTATAAAGGTGAGAGTATATACATTTAGTTAAACTCCTTTGAGTCTTACCTATATAGAATCCTGAACATGTTCTACAGATGGCAATGTACACCACCATTTTAGTTGTACAGTTGCCCCCACAGAATTTAATTCTAATGTGTTTGTAATTATCCAATTTCACGCTATCTCCCTGAAATATAGTGTGACATTGTTTACATGCCCCACATTTTGCAGTTTTCATGTATTCTGTCTTCTTAATGAAGATACCCTTCTCTAAAATAGATTTTATGTTGGCCCCTACCTTATAAACAAATCTTGGGCATTCGCCTAATGTGGGTGCTATATCTTGATCAGCAGATATTATATGCCAGTTGTTCATCAAAATCTTCTTAACTTTACCTGAATATATGCCAAATTCCAAAATGCAAGATTTACCAAAAATGCAAGTTTCAGACTTCATGTCATGCAATATATCCACAGTCGAAAAAATAGCTGTCCTATATTTTTCACCCAACAAAGGCTTGTACTGGTTACCCCATTTCCTCACAACATAATTACTTACATTTTCCATAACTCCAATGTCATAGCCTCTGTCCTTAAATAAGGACGTTATAAATTTCACCTCATCCAACATGTCCTCATACCGTGGGGTCATCCTAACTGCTCTAATAAGCTGACCCTTATATATATTCGTGAATTGTTTCTTCGGATGGTAGCTAGAATATTCCAAATAACTATTCGAAAAAATATTCTTTCTATAAATTTTGGATTTAAACTCATCCCCTATTTTTGACACAAATGTGTCTAAATAAGCCACACCTTCGTGACTGCTAGAGGAGGTAAATTTTAAAAAATTGCTGCTACTGCTGCTATATTGTAAAAATAATGCTAGCTGTTGTTCTCCACCATCCCAAATCAAATATATATATCATAAAGGTATCTGACGTAATATTTTATGTGTGTCATAAAGTGACTGTCTAAAATAGTCCTCTCTTCCCATTCAAGCATGACCAAATTGGCGTATATGGGAGCACAAGCTGCTCCCATAGCTACGCCATTGGTCTGCTTGTAATATTCTCCCTCAAATATAATGTAATTATGTTCGAGAACCAGGGATAACATATCCGTGAGAAGACAGATGGTGTCCCATTGGATATCTGTATGTTTTCTTATACTCGTAGCAAAAGCTGATAGACCATCTTCTTTTGGTATACAAGAAAATAAATTTATGACATCGACAGTCACAAATATCAGATCTGAACTGGATAGGTAAATAGGATACTGTTTCAGAAAATCCCATGAGTCCTTAGCTATATGTGGAATAGTGGCATATATGTGTTTCAAGTAGGTATCAATAACCTTACCTATATTAAACGTCTTAGACCTATTCCCTGATATAATGGGTCTAAAGGGCGGTTCATCTATATTCTTGTGAATTTTAGGAATACCCACTATAGAAGCTAATACAGGATGTTCAACCTTAATATACGTATAGATGTCATTGTTGATCCTGTTATCTAGTAAGTATTCTTCAATACATGTGTCTATTTTTCTATACCCTATGTTGATCTCATTCAAGGACAACATAGAATAATTTCCAGAATTGTGTAGTAATTCATGTATCTTACAAGTGTATAAAAAACTATCATAGATGGCTACGCCCCCCCCCCCCTTATCTGGTTTCATGATTCTGATGTTACTAGCACATCTTAATTCCTGTAGTACCCTGCTCTCTTCTTTTGTTAAATTAGAACTAATCTGATGTCCATCGATTTGTCTATCCAACTTATAAATCTGTTTAGTCACTACTTTATCAAAGATAGAAATGGTTGGGTGCATGGGGGGTATATACGTACTTTTCTTTTTGACTACTGGAATGAACGGCTCTGCATGAGAAATGTCACCCACTGTTTTTTTGTCTTTAAATAAAATAGCCAGGTTAAGCTTTCTCACATATCTTTTTATTTCACAAATACAGTCCACTAGATTGAATCTTTTAGTGGGAATAAATTTAATCCCCTTAGATAGTAAATCAAAGTGTCCAGTATTTAAAATATAGTTAGTATAGTTGTATATATTAAAGTTCCTATAGGTGTAAGTAACACCATCCTGTAGGATGCCTACATTATTATGTGGGGGCAACTGTACAACTAAAATGGTGGTGTACATTGCCATCTGTAGAACATGTTCAGGATTCTACATAGGTAAGACTCAAAGGAGTTTAAATAAACGTATATACTCTCACCTTTATAGCATCGGAAGGAAGGATGAAAAAAATGCTTTGTACAAACATATTAAACAATATGGTGACAAACATTATTTTAATTTTGGTATAGTGGACATTGTGCACACCAATAACAGAGGGGGTGACTTTAATAATTTATTATTATATAAAGAATTTTGGTGGCAAATATATACGGATGCTTCCACTAAACCAGGTTTAAATGACACTGCATCTGTCAAACCACTATTTTTTCAGTTTTTTAACTTGTTCACTTTATCAACACATATTACATGTAGCATTGTTTTTAGAAATAATATGAATATTATTTAATATTTTATGAATTGAGAACAATGGTTATAGGATGTGTGTATAGCTTTAAAATTTCAAACTGAAATTTGGCGCCAAAAATGTTATTTAAACAACTGTGATACAAGCTATGGTGTTCTGAGAAAGCTTGTTTTATTCAAGTGAAAGCGCTTAACCATTCTTTGTTTGTTGGCATTACAATAAACTTTTGTTTACTTCTACTTGGTTTCATTGAAGGTGTTGTGGACTGTTTTGAGCGTTGAATAGAGGCGAATTCCCAAGACACACAGATGGAATTTTGCACACACCGCATTTGCTGCTTTTTCTTTTCTAGTTGAACTTTTATTCCAGAGTGAAGGGAGCCTCTGAGTTATGAATCTGTCCCTCCAGCATGTCCTATTTATTTCAGTGCTGAGGTTCAAGTCTCTCGAGCACGTAGCTTGATGGGATTTGGATTTTCTGAGGTGCAGCATGTCCATTAATTCCAGGTTGGACATGGCTTTATACATCAGGCACAGATTGCCTCTGAGCAGGCAGTATGCCACTGAGTAGAGCTGGAGTTTCTTTAACCGGGCAGCATATGGCATCTGTTTGAGCCCTTTGATCCTCTTGGTGAGGTACTTTTGGGGTCTTTCCAGTTGCTGCAGGTGTCTGGTAAGGTACATCCCAAAAGGGGCATTGTACTCAATTATGGGCCTGATGAGGGATGAGTAAAGAGGCAGAATGACCTCCCCTGATCTAGATGTGAATCCCTCCATGATTAGGTGGGCTATATAAAATGTTTTTCTAACCACTTTGGCCACGTGGTTGTCAAATGAGAGATTGCTATCAACTTGGGTCCCCAGGTCCCTAATGACTTCTTCTGTACTTAATGGATTACCACCTATGTGGTAATTTGTGGGCACTTTGTTTTTGCCAAAGGGGATGACTATACACTTTCACTATTACTTGTACTATGTACTATGACATCTGCTGGTGGTGCAGCGGTAGCGTAGTTCCCTCACAGCAAGAGGTCCTCGCATTCGAGTCTCAGCTAGTGTGCAGGGAGTGCCTTCTGTGTGGAGTCTGCATGTCCTCGGGTCACGTGGCATTCCGAAAGATGTGTGTGAATGGGCGTGCGCACCTTCATTGAAAGTTGGGCATCGAGCTGGCAACTCTGCACCGTGAAAATCTACTGCCAATCATTAGCGGACCGGAGTTCCGCTGTGGCGACCCCTAACCGGGAAAAGCTGAAAGACAACAACAACTTGTACTATGCAATAAGTGTAATATATTAAGTATTACTTGTATTATGCAAGAAGGGTAAGATATTAAAGATTACTTGTACTATGCAATAAGGGTAATATATTAAGTATTACTTGTACTAAGCAAGAAGGGTAATATATTAAGGGTTACTTGTACTATGCAATAAGGGTAATATATTAAGGATTATTTGTACTATGAAATAAGGGTAATATATTAACTATTACTTGTACTATGCAATAAGGGTAATATAGTAAGCATTACTTATACTATGCAATAAGGGTAATATATTAAGGATTACTTGTACTATGCAATAAGGGTAATATATTAAGGATTACTTGTACTATGCAAGAAGGGTAATATTTTAAGTATTACTTACACTATGCAGTAAGAGTAATATATTGAGTTTAGGGGAGCTACTTCGCATTTGGTAACTTAGCCAGATACCTCGAGTGAATCTAAGCTAAATCCAAGGCATCCACTGTGACCAATGAAAAATAAGCATATTTTAAACTTTCTGTGCACTTTTTGAACACATTTTACTGATTTGCTGTTTCAATTTTTGCTGTTGCTGCTGCTTTGACATTTTTCTGCACTTTGAAATCCTAGTACGTCCATATTTCATAGCATAGGAGAGATATAGAGCTGCTGAATCTAGACTGGTATTACTTGAGCACTAAAGCTAACCATCCTACATTAAGAAGGCCCTCCTGCACTCCTGTGGCAGAAGTGTGCAGCCCAGGACCCATCTGAGTTGGGGATTGTTGGAATAAGGCTCAGTTTTGTGCTCTCCTATTTGAGAGTGTTTGTTAAAACTATTTTATCTAGCTTCTGGTTAAGTACCACATTTGCACGTAGATGAACACTGTGCAATGGAGTTAGCACTGCTGCATATAGAAGCAAATGCTTAGACCCTCTGTGCACAACCCAGCTGTGTATTCCTACCCATAGAGCAACTCAGCTGTGCATTCTGAGGTGTTGAAGCAGTCTTCTACCCCTTAGCCTTCCATAGAATAGCTGCCTTTGTTAGTGTCACAAGCAAATCCTGGTTCATCCTGCTCATCCCCACTAGTTACTACAATATGTACCTGCCACAATGGACAGACAATTTCCCACAATTTCTCCAGCCAACCTGATTGACATGGGCATCCTGAGGCAATGCAGTAATTGCGTTATGTATACTGACAACCACTTACTCCAAAAGCAAGCAAATACGGTATGTGAGAGATGTAACTATACCATGAAACTAGAATCAGTCCACTCACATAACAATATACAAGACATCAGACAGGATGTCAGCACACACACTTCCCCTCTCACACAAGATAAGGTCAAGACACATAAACCCACACATGTTGAGGTACTCACTAAGCATCTACCAAAAGATCAGAGCCCTCTCAAGTGCAAACAACATACACATACTGGTACACAAACAGAATAAACCACCACACATAACAACATACATATCAGTGTCTCAACAATCAAGCCCCTAAGGCAAAACACATTAAAGCCCAATGTTCTGGTCATAGGTAACTCAGTAGTGAGATACACAGATGTCCACCTCACCGGGTTGAAAAAGGAGAAGGTCACAGTCATGGGAGATTTCAACCACCCTTCCATCGATTGAGCAACTTACATGAGCACAAACACAATAGCTATGAGGCTCCTTGACTTTGTTAATTTAAATACCCTGCAACAGTTGGTCTGCACCCCCACAAAAGGCTCAAATGTCCTGGACCTAGTGCTCATCAATATGGGGCGTCAATGCACTACCTCATGTCTGTTGCCCTCCCTGGTAAGGTCAGACCTTAAACCTCTTTCATTTGAAGTAAAGATCAATCCTGACACCCCCACAGGAGTAAAATAACTGAAACATTTCTCCAAAGCTAACTATTGCTTACTAAGCAATGGTATAAAAAGTTTCAAAGTCCCTGCCAACATAGACATCAATGTCTCATATGCACAGGAATACACAATTGCCCTTTATAGCCATTTAAACAAATGTATTGACTCGGCCATACATAACAGGAATAAAACCAGGTCTTCCTGAAAAAACAAGCACCTTGTTAGACTGTAAGTATAAAGTTATACAACAAAAGAAAGAAACTGATATTTAAGAACAGGAGGGAACTAACTCCGCTGAGAAAGAATACCCTCCGCAGCTTGAACAAGCAAATCAGAGATCTTAAGTAACAAAGGACCACAGCTCCAAAGGCAAATCAAAACTTAAATCTGTCAGTGCTTTTGTTCACTCAAATCAAATGAACTTCTTCCAAGAAGAGTGATTTGAGTGATTTGAGTGAAGGAAAGTGCTCACAGATTTAAGTTTTGGTTTGCCTTTGGAGCTGTGGCCCTTTGTTACTTATTAAATCAGATATCTTGTTTTGTCCTATAAGGCTAACTATGAGCCCAAATTACCATCCCTAGCTAAAGACAACCAGAAGGCATTCTTTAGCTATGTCTGTAACCTAAGGGAGAATGTCCACCTGTGTGCCAGATGTGTAGTGGATGGTACCACTCACACTGAACCTGTGGAAATTGCCAACCTGCCAGCTGATATATTTAGCAATAACTTCATCCCCCATCCCCAAATGTCATTCCTCAAAGCATACCCAATATCCTGAGTATCTTCAAAGAACAGGTCATACAAGCACTCTCCAAGACCAAAAACACAGCTGCTATGGGACCAGATAACATCCCAGGATGCTTATTAAGCAATCTAAAACAGGACGTAGACACACTTTGCGCTGTCTTTAACCATAGCCTGAGAACTGGCTTTGTTCCAGCAGAGTGGAGAACAGCAACATTAATCCCCTTGCATAAAAGGGGGTCCATCAACTGACCCTGGGAGCTATAGACCCATAAGTCTAACCAGTCTCATCTCCAAGGCCATGGAAAGAATCATCATAGTCCTTATCAACAAGTATATAGGTGACTTTCAAACTCTTGACCTGACCCAATTTGGCTTTATCAAGGAAATATTTTGCTTATTAAACCTGGTGGACTTCTTTGAGAATGTCACCAAAGGCCTGGATGAGGGCAAAACAGTGCATACTGATTATTTTAATTTAGCCAAGGCTTTTGACACAATCCCCCATTCAGGCATCATACAGAAACACTCCCAGCTGGGAATTAATCCATACATTACTAGATGAGTAGTCAACTGGCTCACCAATAGAATGCCCACTGTCAAAGTTGAGAAGTCTACCTCCACCCGTAGACCAGTTACCAGTGGGATACCACAAGAATCTGTTCTCAGCCCACTGCTGTTTGGTATCCATTTCTCCGAAGTTCAAGCAAAGGTAGCTGGCCTGTGGTTTACTAAGTTTGCAGATGACCGTAAACTGGACACAATCAATGAGTCCCCAAATGGTGTTAACACATTACAAAAACGGTGACGCAGACAAATGACTGGTCCAAACTCATGGACTAAAACTTAATATAAAAAAATGCCTCATTACTCCCTTTAGCAAAGAAGTAGCCCCTGCAAATTATGATATAGATAGCACCCCTCTAATTTCAAACTCAGTGGTGTGAGACTTGGGAACACAGGTTGATAGCAATCTAAACTTCGATCACCATGTGTCTGTGGTGGTAAAAAAAAAGCATTCTACATTGTGCACCTCTTAAATAAAAGCATTGCATCCAAGACTAGGGAGGTTATAGCCCCACTTTACTCAACCCTTATCAGGCCACTAATTGAATACAATGCTGCCTTCTGTATGTTCATCACCAGACACCTGCAGCAACTGGAGAGACCACAGATGTTTCTTACCAAGAGTATCCAGGGCCTACAAAACATGACATACATGGAAAGACTGAAAGCCCTGTCACTGTACGTTGTATGATAGAGGCTGCTGAGAGGTGACCTGTGCCTGCCCAACAGAGAAGTCTCAGACCTTGACCTAATGGAATTGCTGCACATCCAAAAATCAAATAGAACAAAAGTAACTCACTCCAGGGATCTCAACCTAGCCTGTGACATTAACAGGACATGCTGGAGAGACAGATATATCTCCCAGCAATTACCACTCCTTAGGAATAAGCTCCTATGCAATATGAAGCAGGGCTCCTCACCGACCCTATTCAAATGCAACCTCAACAACCAGATGGGTGACCGTAAATTCATTCTGTCTTTATGTCCCTCATGGGCAGGGACAGTTGGTGCTGATCACAGAATTGCTCTGCTAACAATGACCATTTAAATATGGTCACTAAGGGTACTCAGGTTTATGCATGGCTAGGCTTGTAAAGGCCCTAGGGCCATTAGCCTAGTAACCTTCTGTGGGCCTATGAACTTGTACTATGAAGTAAGGGTAATATATTAAGTATTACTTCTACTATGCAGGAAGGGTAATAAATTACATATTACTTCAACTGTGCAGGAAGGGTAATATATTAAGTATTACTTGTACTATGAAGTAAGAGTAATATATTAAGTATTACTTCTACTATGAAATAAGGGTAATGTATTAAGTGTTTTGTCTGCTGTGAAGTAAGGGTAATATATTAAGTATTAGTTGTACTATGCATGAAGTGTAATGGTAAAGGTAATGTACTGATTATTGCATCTACTATGAAGTGATAGTAATGCATTAAGTATTACGTCAGTTATGAAGTAAGGGTAATATATTAAGTATTACTTGTACTATGTAGTAAGGGTAATATATTAAGAATTACTTGTACTATGTAGTAAGGGTAATATATTAAGTATTACTTGTACTATGTAGTAAGGGTAATATATTAAGTATTACTTGTACTATGTAGTAAGGGTAATATATTAAGTATTACTTGTACTATGTAGTAAGGGTAATGTATTAAGTATTGCTTGTACTATGTAGTAAGAGTAATATATTAAGCATTACTTGTACTATGTAGTAAGGGTAATGTATTAAGTATTACTTGTACTATGAAGTAAGGGTAATATATTAAGTATTACTTGTACTATGAAGTAAGGGTAATATATTAAGTATTACTTGTACTATGCAGGAAGGGTAATATATTAAGTATTACTTCTACTATGAAGTAAGGGTAATATATTAAGTATTGCTTCTACTATGCAGTAAGGATAATATATTAAGTATTACTTGCACTATGTAGTAAGGGTAATATATTAAGCATTACTTCTACTATGAAGTAAGGGTAATGTATTAAGTATTACTTGTACTATGCAGGAAGGGTAATGTATTAAGTATTACTTGTACTATGTAGTAAGGGTAATGTATTGATTATTGGATCTGCTATGAAGTAAGGGTACTTGGGTAATTGCATTATTGGGCTCAATGTTCTACAGCCCTAAGGATTTAGATTAGCGGCCTGTAAGCCCACAGTATGTTGCAGCTCTCCTTAACACAGCAAGGTCAGCCATTTCAGATTCAATGAAATTCTGCACTAAAAATGTATCTGTTCTTTTTAAGACACCAGCATCAGATAGTCCCTTTTCCACTTTGGGTTAATAGATTGCTACAGCATTTTCAGCACTGTGCACACTTGTATGTGCAGTGCCTTCAATGATGAGTGAGGAAAACCACCAGTCTTTAATCTGCTTAACAGATCTTTCAAAGAAGAACTGCAAGTATCATGTGGCATACTTATGTAAAATTTTAAAAAAAACTGTGGTACACTGGTAGGGGGTCCAGAATAGAGCTATTATGCAGCCAATCATCATCAGCCTCTTTTTTCCCATTTCTACATGGGGTTGAGGTGTTGTGTCAACTGTCGCTACCTGTCTCAGTTTAAAGCTCTCTCCTACTTCTTTGGCAGTCTTGTCTGCCTGTCGTAGGTCTTCTCTCATGCAGTCCAGGTCAACCGTCGCTACCTGTCTCGGTTTAAAGCTCTCTCCTACTTCTCTGGCAGTTTTGTCTGCCTATCGTAGGGCTTCTCGCATGCAGTCCAGCCATCTCTTGGCACCCATTTCTCCTTTTACCTTCTTGCTGTTTCACCCAAATCATCCTTACCAAATTCATCTTTAGTTTTCTGGCATATGTCACCATACCTTCCTGATCTTCTTTACAACTGAGGTCACTTTGGCTTCTGCTCTGATGTTGCTGTTTCTTTGTTTGCCCCACAGCATGCATGCTACTATCCATGTCAGGCATTTCATCTTCATCACCTCTGGCTTCCTCAGCTGTTCTGCCTTTACTGCCCAGGTTTCTGTACCATACAGTAGTACTGGTCACACCACAGTTTGAACACCTTACTTTTCACCTTCTTTGTCATTCTTCTGTCATACACAACACCTGACACTCTGTGCCAGCTGGCTGCAGCCCATCTGATTCTAGATTTGACCTCCTTGTTCAGACTTCACTTCACCAAAACCAGCCCTTCTCGATACTTGAAACTGTTAACCTGTTCCACTACTTTCTCTTATAAGTTTTTAGCTTCTGCTAATTCTGTTTGCTGAAGTAACTACTGTCGTGTTTGTCATTAGTTTCATCCCGTGCCCCTTCGGTTTTATGTGACAATCCCCTATCGTTAGCTAAAGGTCCTGTTTAGAGTCATCTGCACACAGCAACTTTGTTGGCCTGTTCTATGCAACCTGTCTGCTGATGTCCATCACCGGTATGAAGATGAGGGGGCTCGGGGCTGAACCCTAAAGCACACCCACTCCCACTGAGACCCTCTGTGAGTCCAAACGTTGTCAGTACTTGTGTCACTGGGTCCTTGTAAACAACCTGCACTAATTCTACCTTTTACAGCCAATGATATTACACATGAAAAATATAGTGCCAGTGTTACTAAAGGTAATAGTTCTGAAATATATAGATTTAGGTATACATTGTAAGCACCAGCTAAATATCATTTAAATCATTAAAAGACTGAACTTTAAGGAAGCATTTGAGCCTAAAGCCATTGATGATTACCAAATATTTTAGTATCTGTAAGAGAAATCAAATGAGGCATAATTCCAGAGTATATGCAGAGCAATGCAGACTTGCTGGAATACTAAATTCATCTTAAACATGTTTTTATATCAGAAAAAGTGCAAGGACTATGTTTCAAAAATGCTGCTTTGCTGTTTTGATGTGGCTAAAGAGAGAAGAAATGCAAATGTTTAATTTTTTTTGTGACACAAACAAGTAGTTAACATTTTCTTTCACTAATGCAACTTTGGAGTTTTATTTATTTATTGCAAAGAATGAAAGGTCATCAAAGGTAACGCACCAAGCTATATACAAGAACACAAGGTCATAGATCCTAAATGAATAATACCTAGTGGGAGGAATACAGATAGATGTAAACATTAAGGGATAGATTAATTAGCAATCAGAGGTAAGTGTTAGCAATTCATAAGGATTTACAGAACCACACTATAGTAAAGCACATGGGTGCTACAGCACAGCATCCCTTAAATCAGTCCCTGGTGCATTCATGGAATGTTCCTAAAATGTAAAAGGCTGTGCATACTTAACAAAGCTGGCCCAATATTCTCCTGTGGACCTGTACTCTCTGACATACCACTGCCCACTGTCCCTATAAATCCTTATAACCTCTCTGAATCAACAGTAAACGTCCTACTTCAAACTAATACCCTACGATGGACAGGGGTATGTATCTCAGAGTTTCCATTATCTAGAATCGGCTTCCCATCCATGTGAAGCAGAGCCCTTCTCTAACCTGTTTCAAGAGCAACCTGGACCAGTGGATGGGAAATCGGAAAGTCACCATGGTCTGACACCCATGTCTCTAACAGACAGAAGCAGCAGTTAACATATGCTCAGACATACCCCCCCTTAAAACAACATCTATGGCAAAATAGCCTGTGGGATATATTTGGGCTGCATGACCAAATTATAAAGGCCTCAATGGCTTTTAACCTAGTATATACCTATGAACCTATGAACACATCAAGGAAATGCAAATCTTCTGGATTTTTTCAGTGCAGAACAATATATGTTTTAGTCAAAGCAAACTGCATAACACGTAGTATCTGTACAGCCCCGGAGAACCTTTATGTGCATCTCAAGACTACTAGGATAAATTCTTTGGAGCATCAGATAGCAGCGTTTAACCACCCAAACTACACTGTAGCCAACCCCCCCACATCTCCTGTACCATTCTATAGTCTCAGAACATATGCAATGCTGATGGACTAGCTGCCCTACAACACAAGCAAAATTAACTATGCAAAAAACTTCTTAACCCTGACATCTGGGGACCAGTATTCACTGTGGAAGAAGAGGATTACTACTGAGACATCTTTCCCAGACTTGGGGATAACAGTTATGGCAGAAATTTGGGATGAGTGGTTATTCACACTGTGAGTATGCAAACTTCTAAAAACCCCTGTTAACTCTAGGGAGTTTTATTTACTTGTTTTATTTGTCTTTGTTTACCAGGAAAGTCCTATTGGGTAATATCCATTTTCAGCAGAGACCCAGGGAGAAAAGATTCATTTGCTTACATTGCATTATACTATGTTCTAGTTAAGCACAGAGTAGTTACATTTCTATTTACATTTATACACGGACAGTAGTTACATTTATACATTCTAAGATTTTACAGGGTTGGACATTACCAAAGAGAAAGGCCACGTGCCACTTATTGGATTGTACAGGTAGCAGTTGTGTAGAAAAATTGTTTTGTCATTTCAGTGAGAGGTTGAGCGTATTCTGGTTAAGGAGAGCATTTGGAAAGTACTGTATGGTGAACACAAAGTCTTAACCTAGTGATGAGCATGTGCAGGACCAGGACTGGTTAAGATGTTGTTTAAGCAGTGGTTTAAAACTATTGAGTTTGTTGGAGAGTTTTGTTTGTGTGGGGATATTATTCCAGAGTTTAGCAAAGCATTGGGAGTAGAGCAAGTCTCCTGCAACATTATTTGACCGATTTGTGAGAAGTAAGAATTTGTTACTGGAGTGGAGGTCCCTTGCTGGACAGTAGGGTAGTAATAAGTTTTGTAGTGCGGGGCATTTTTCTGGATGATGAATGAGTTTGTGTGCTGTAGTTAGTTATGAACATGTTAGACAGTTGTGTAGTTCAAGACAGTTTAATTACTTTAAGCTATGACAATGGTGGGTCCTATGAGGTAGATTGGTGGTAAATTTAGCTAATATATTGTAGCAAGAGTCGAGTTTCTTTCCTTACGTATTGTTTAAGTTTGTTAGGATAGGAGCGGTGTATAAAAGAGTTGGCTGTAAGAAGGCGGTGGCTAGAGTTTTTCTTGCAGTATTTGTAAGGAATCCATTGATCCTATAAAGGGGGCCTAGTTTCAGCTGTGTAGATTTAATGGTGTGCAGTATATACTGGTGATATTTGAGACTGTCAGCTATTATAATGGCTAGAAGTTTACTGTTTGCTACATTTTCAATGACAGTATTATTTGCTGACTTTATAGTAAAAAATGCTTTTGATTTTGGCAACTTTTTGAGGTAAAAAGCATTAACTTAGTTTTCTTGGAGCTGAGTAAGAGGTTTGTTTTTTATCTAGGTTTCTACAGAGGAGAAAGATTTTGGGGTAATGTTTTAGAGCTTATTTATTGTTGAGGCTGCACATATTAATGTTGAGTCATCTGCATACTGAACTAAACTAGCATGGCAAGTGGTGGTGTGAAGGTCGTTAATAAATATATTAAATAGGAGAGGACCCAGGATAGAGCCCTGAGGAACACCTGTAGTAACTGGTTGAAAGGATGAGTAGGTTTGTTGCCGTTTAACGGCTTGTTGCTTTCTAGATAGGTAACTAAGAAATCAGAACAAGGAGTATTGTGAGCAACTGAGGAGACTGTGTTACAGCTCTACATGAATTTCATCCTGACCAGGAGCTTTGCTGTGAGGCATTGCTTCTATATTCTTGTGTACCTCTCCATGAGAAATTGGGGAAGTAAGTGTCCCTTGATGCATCAAAGACAATCTGGGATGTTTCACCTTATTAAACAACTCTTTCAGCGTGCCCCATTCCAGAATTCCTAGCCCTGTTGAGCCAGCAGATAGCAGGTAACACTCTTGCCTCTACATCCTCAGGTTCTTTCATTACGATTGGGTCCATACACTCTGTCTTTTTGGGCTTAGTATCATCTTTCAAACCAGCAGTTTCATGATCTGTGGATGCAGCTCTAATTATTTCTTTATCCACTGTAGTTACATCAAGAGATTAGAAACTTAAAAAGTTATCAGTCCTCTCACAGAGATGCCATTGGGCACTCTAGGCATATACTGCTACTCATCAGGATGGACAAGCCTCCCGACATGTTATCAACAATTGCCTTCCTGAGCACCCTCTGCACTTTTCCACGCCTCTCCTGGTTGGGGCAGACGTAATGCTAATAGAATACATTAAGAATGAATGCTAATAGAATGCATAGAATGTGCTTATTTTTACTGAAACTTGGCTAAACTCTGACATTAATGATAGTGCAATCCATGTGGAGGGGCTATCACTTTTTAGAGCAGACAGAATACATTCTCTCAGTGGCAAGTCCAGAGGGGGAGGGGTCTGCATTTACATCAATAACAACTGGTGTACCAGTTGTGAGATAGTATCCTCACTCTGCTCAGATAATCTAGAGTTTTTGTCACTGAAATGCAGACCCTTTTATTTACCCAGGGAATTTAACAGCATCTGCATCACAGCTGTCTACAGTCCACCCAGTGCTAATCCAAATGAAGCAATGACCACATTATACCAGGCTGTAAATGAACTGCAAAACAGGAATCTAGACTCTGTTCATATAGTGGCAGGTGACTTTAATAAGGCCAACTTAAAACAGCTCTGCCTCACTATTTCCAATATGTGGATTTTGCAACAAGGGGTGAGAACACACTGGACAAGGTATACAAAAATGTTAAGCTGGCATTTAAGGCATTGCCTCACCCACACCTGAGAAACTCTGACCACAACTCCATATTGTTACTACCAGCATATAAACCATTGCTAACTAGAGGGAGACAAACAGTGAAACAAATAGGAGTATGGCCAGAGGGTGCAGTCTCAGCACTCCAGGACTGTATCAACCTGGAGGAGTACACCAAGGCAGTGATGGGCTACATCTCTAAACAGTGTATCAATTTGGAGGAGTACACCGAGGCAGTGATGGGCTACATCTCAAAACAGTGTATCAACCTGGAGGAGTACAGTGAGGCAATGATGGACTACATCTTGAAACAGTGTGTCAACCTGGAGGAGTACAAAGAGGCAGTGATGGGATACTGAGAACCAGTGTATCAACCTGGAGGAGTACACCAAGGCAGTGATGGGCTACTGAGAACCAGTGTATCAGCCTGGAGGAGTACACTAAGGCAGAGATGGGCTACATCTCAAAACAGTGTATCAACCTGGAGGAGTACACCAAGGCAGTGATGGGCTACATCTCGAAACAGTGTATCAACCTGGAGGAGTACACCGAGGCAGAGATAGGCTACATCTCGAAACAGTGTATCAACCTGGAGGAGTACACCGAGGCAGTGATGGGCTACATCTTGAAACAGTGTATCATCCTGGAGGAGTACACAGAGGTGGTGATGGGCTACATCTTGAAACTGCAGTGATGGACTACATCTCAAAACAGTGTGTCAATCTGGAGGAGTACACCGAGGCAGTGATGGGCTACATCTCAAAACAGTGTATCAACCTGGAGGAGTACACCGAGGCAGTGATGGGCTACATCTCAAAACAGTGTATCAACCTGGAGGAGTACACTGAGGCAGTGATGGGCTACATTTCAAAACAGTGTATCAACTGGAGGAAAACAGTGTATCAACCTGGAAGAGTACATTGAGGTAGTGATGGGCTACATCTCTAAACAGTGTATCAGCCTGGAGGAGCACACTGAGGTAGTGATGGGCTACATCTTGAAACAGTGTATCAACTTGGAGGAGCACACTGAAGCAGTGATGGGCTACATCTCGAAACAGTGTATCAACCTGGAGGAGTACACAGAGGCAGTGATGGGCTACATCTCAAAATGTGTGGATGATGTGACAGTCACCAAAACCATTATCACACGAGCCAACCAGAAACCCTGGTTAATGAGAAAAGTGTACAAAATACTGAAAGCAAGGAACGCAGCCTTCAGGTCTGTAGATAGGGAAGCCCTCAGAACAGCCAGAGCAAATCTGAACAAGGGAGTGAGGGAAGCAAAATACACCTATGGCAGAAAGATCCAGAGCTATTTGTCTGACCAAAGAGACCCCAGGCACCTATGGCAGAGTATCCAGTCCATAACTGACTACAGACCCCTGTCTTTACAATGTGAGGACAACAAGGAATTCCTAAGTAAGTTGAATGTCTACTTCAGCAGATTTCAGGAAGCGAACAGAACAACATTAAAGAAAATGCCCATCGGCCATAACGAGAAGATGCTTACCCTCAACCCAGCTGATGTCCAGAGGGCACTTCACAGAGTTAACCCAAGAAAAGCAGCTGGGCCTGACAACATCCTATGGTATGTTCTCAGGGACTGCACAGTGCAACTAACAAATGTTCTCACGGATATCTTCAATAACTCTGAGTCAGCAAATAGTTCCGAAATGCTTCAAGGATACAACAATCATTCCATTACCAAAGAAGTATCCACCATCTTGCCTAAATGACTACTCCACTGTGGCCATCACCTCCACAGTGATGAAGTGTTTTGAAAGGCTGGTCAAGGACGCTATAACATCTGGGCTGCCTGCTAATCTTGATCCTCTGTAGTTCGCTTACCGAGCAAACTGCTCTATGGCAGATGCCATCTTACTAGCACTCCATCTATTGCTGGAACACCTCGAGAATAAAAATACTTACACAAGGGTACTATTCATTGACTTCAGCTCTACGTTTAACACGGTCATCCCTCTTCATCTGGTAATAAAGCTACTCCAACTAGGCATCAACACTCCACTTTGTAACTCAATTCTTGACTTTCTCACAGACAGATATCAGAAAGTGTGTGCAGGAAATAACTCCTCAGATAGCATCACTCTTAACACTGGAGTTCAATAAGGATGTGTACTAAGTCCCTTGCTGTTTACCCTGTTGACACATGATTGTACAGCCAGGTACAATACAAATGACGTCATCAAGTTTGCTGATGACACAACGGTGGTGGGCCTCATCAGTAACGGCAATGAAACAGCATATAGAGATGAGGTGGAACAACTGATTACCTGGTGTGAAAATAACAACTTAGCACTAAATGTGAACAAGACAAAAGAGATAATTGTAGACTACAGGAAAAATCACAAGGAACATTCTCCCCTCACCATCAGTGGGAAAACAGTTGAAGGAGTGAGAAGCATAAAGTTTCTGGTAGTGACATCGATGAGGACGTGTCTTGGAACACCAGTACAAATGCCATAGTCAAGAAAACACACCAGAGATTGTACTTTTTAAGAAGGCTGACGAGAGCGAATCTCCCATTGACAGTTCTCACTACCTTCTACAGAGGTACGATAGAAAGCATCCTGACGAACAACCTCGTAGTATGGTATGGGAGCTGCTCTACCTCTAAGCACAAATCCCTCTAGAGAGAGGTGAGGACAGCCGAGAGGATCAGTAAGACCACTTTACCACCTATCCATGACTTCTACTTATCCAGATGTCTCAGCAGGGCCAGAGGAATCATTTAAGACTGCACTCACCCTGCTAACAGACTGTTCCTGCATCTATTATCTGGAAAGTGCTTCCGAAGCAGACATTGCAGAACTACGAGATTCAGGAACAGCTTCTTCCCTAAGGTCAACAGGCTGCTGACCTCTAGTAACAACTATGCTCCATGACGGCCATCTGATTCAGTAGAAACTGTAGAAGCTTGCCTCAAATTGTGCATTAACCTGGTTACCAGTCTCATCTAATTACTTAGTGCAATATTCACTATGACTGTATGTTATAGGTCATCTAGGGCAGTAGCAATGCAGTAAAATACCTCTTCTTTCAGTGCAATACATGTTGCCAGTTTGTAAATTAACCATAGTGCAATACTCTAATGTTCACAGTGCAATACACAAATGTCTCTTTCTGTGCAAGAAGTCTCATGCAAGTAAGTGTTCAGTTTGAAAAGTGTTAAAATGTGTTACTACTTATGTGCAATATTAGTCTGTCTACCTACATGTCCGTAATGTAATAGCCAGGTGTTACATGTATAAATGTCTGTGAAAATAGTCTATATGTTGTCTGCACATTGAGTACAGAGACATGGAATTTTGTTCAGTTTTTGCACTTGTGTGATTTCTGAATGACAATAAAGTTTACTTTGACTTTGACTTTAAAGTCACCGCCTAAAATAACAGAGCAAGATAAACTGCTCAGGCTTTCTACATGACCAAAAAGTTACCAAAGAAACTGGGAGCAGCTACATTTGGCCATAAACACACTGCCCAAGAGAACATCTCCTTTAGGAGTTTGAACCAGCCCCAACACTCAGCTACCATCTTTATCACAGATCTTTTTAAGTGGTGGCCCTCTTAGAAAGATCTCACCCCTATAAGGACTCCTGTTATTTTATTTATTACTTTACATTTGTTGACTGGGATAGTCTGACTGAGCAGAGCTCATTTTCAGGGGAGGCCTGGGGAGAAAAACTAAAACTTGGTCAGATGCAAACCATGGAAAAAAGTATAATTGTTAAACATGCGGATTATGCAAGATCTAAGTAAGGCATCGGTATGAAAAATAGGAGAAATGAAAGGAAAAGCTAACATGTAAAGAAATTAAATAAGGGAATAGCTAAGAGGAGAAGCTGGAAGCGTAGAACAGTGTATAGTATAAATAATTTAGAAATACTGAAGAGGGTTATCCATGTGTTATGGGAGAAAATTAGTGTAAGTGAACAAGTATGTGAGGTTGAGTAAGGGATTAGTGCCAATATGAGTGTGAATGGGAGGATAATATATAAGGTAGATGTTTGACATGAAGATTACATTGTGGGGGAGTATTACATTTTTACTTTGTGGAGGGGCAGAACCATTTAATTTGAAATATTGTTTTTTTTTTGGATTTGTTTAATTTCTGAGGTCAGGTAGAATGGGTTCCATACTATGGTAACATAAACACTTGGAAAGAGAGTCATCATATTAGTTGTTTGATCTACTTAATTGAAATGTTCTAAGTTTGATAGTAAAGGTTTTTGTTGGGGGTGTAGTTGGAGTTAGTTACTGATGGGCAGGTATCTGGTTTGTGCATTATTTTATGTGTGTTTTTTTAGTTGGCTTAATGTGATTGAATAATGGGTTTCAAGCCAGTTAATATTTCCAAGAGTGGTACAGTGATGTGTTTGATTTGAAACATTAGCAGCAAATCTGGCAACTTTGTTATAGGGTATTTCCAATTTGTGAGGGAATCATAATCCATGTGTTTATCAAAGAAGAATTTTTGATCAAAAATTACTCCAAGGAGTTTGGCCTGAGTGACTTGTTTCAGTTATGGTGTTGTAATAGCTGAGATTTTTGGAACCATTCTTCATCATATTAAAGTTGCTCTGAACAATGAATCAAACCTCATTTATTGGGTTAGCTGAACAGATTAATGTAGAGTCATCAGCATATTGGATTAACGATGCACTAGGAATGGTAAATTAACAAAGATGGACAATAAAACTGGTCCTAGGATAGATCCCTTTGTGACACCTATCCCAAATGGTGGTGTGCTTTAATTAACAAAGACGGACAATAAAACTAGTCCTAGGATAGATCCCTTTGTGACACCTATGCTGAATGGTGGTGTGCTTTAATTAACAAAGATGGATAATAAATTGGTCCTAAGATGGATTCCTTTGTGGCACCTATGCTGAATGGTGGTGTGCTTTAATTAACAAAGTCAGACAATAAAACTGGTCCTAGGATATATCCCTTTGTGACACCTATGCTGAATGGTGGTGTGCTTTAATTAACAAAGATGAACAATAAAGTTGGTCCTAGGATAGATCCCTTTGTGACAGCTATGCTGATAGGGAGGGAATCTAAATGAAACTGTTACTAACAGGCAGTGTAGGTATGATTGTGAGATAGTTGTTAAACCAAATTATAATGTCGGTACTAATGTTCATGTCTCCTACTCAACAGGAGAAGAAGTTGGTTGGACACAGTGTTGAAAGTCTTGGATATGTACAGGAACATGGCAGTTGTGAAGAGGCACAATTTTTACTTTGATAGATGTTGTTTAAGAAATGTAAAAGGGCTGTTTCTGTAGTGTATCCCAGGGGACAACCATGCTGAGTGGGAGACAGTAGGCTGTTTGTTGTGAGGTGGAACAATAATTGTTTTTGAACACACTTTTCCAGTAATTTGTTTAGGGGTGACAAGATGGCTATAGGCCAGTAGTTATAGAGATTGTTGTGGGGCCTACCTTTGTGGGTTGGAATTATGTAACATGTTTTCCACACATTTGGAATGTATTGCTCAGTGATGGATTTGTTAATTAATGTAGTAACTGGACAGGCTATAGCTTCAGAGGTATTTTAATATATTTAGAGGGGAAAGGACAGGTGCCAAGGAAGTGGACTATAGCTTTTGTACGAGTCTCTTCACAGAAGTTACATTGGTCAGCAGTACATTAAAGGAGCCAGAAGTGAGGTTATTAATGGGGTTAGGGGTATTTCAATTATAGTATGAAAGAATGATAGCTATAAATCAAATCTCCATTCCACACAACTTTAACAGTTTCACTTGTCTTTTTACACATTATGTCCTTGGCATATGATTAATCTACTCTAAGGCTCTTAAACCATTTATAAAATATCCCGTGTTAGCAGATGATGTAAGACCTTGTTCATTAACTGAATAAAGTAAACACTATAACTGTTAGCAAACAAAAATGCACAATATAAAAAAATTAAAATTTTAAACATATAAACTTATACATGAAATTTGAACAATGACTTGTGATGGCATGTACCACACCAGTAAATCAGACACAAGTAATATCTGCAAAAATCAGACCAAGGTAAAAAATATGAGTATAAACCTACAAGATGGTATAAAAACATCAACAAAACCCTGCACCCAACAGGATTCAGTGTTTGAAATATGAGCTATCAATAATCATCTTTGGTGGTGTAAATTAATGTCACCTTTTCTAACTTGAGTTTTAGCTTCCCTTGCATATTGCACTTCTTATTTTGATGCACAAACTTCTCTCTATACCCTTAACCAAAATGATAATCCATCTACACAGCATGATGTGCACCATTACAGTCATCTTCCACACCCTCATCAATGTACGATTCCTGCAGTGGCTGGACTCTGGTTCATAGGTTCATAGAATAGTACTAAGCTAACTGCCCTCATGGGCCATTTTAAGCCTAGCCAGTTACCCCACATAAGAATCAAACCCTACACCTTGTGTATGTAAGGTAAACAGCTTAACCATTATACCACCCCCATTACCAAAATAAAAAGGGAACAGCTGCTTCACCTAACTCTTCCTTTGCAATGGGGACACGTCAAGGGCTCCCTAACTTGTGATCAAATCATTTTACTTCAATCTAAATGTCATCAAACAGAAACTGTTGAGCATCCTAATGAGGAACCTGCATGGTAATGACAGCCAAAGTATCACAACACACTCATTAGGCCAATCATCGAGTAGAATGACGCATTTAGCGTGCACCTCACTAGACACCTACAACAGCTGGGGAGGCTACAGAATTACCTCACAAAGAGGATCCTAGGCCTTAAACACATGCCCTACATGGAGAGACTCAAAAAACTCCAGCTATTCTATGTCTCATATCGTCTACTAAGAGGCGATCTCTGCTTGACTTACAAAGCCATGTCTGACCCAGCTCTGTTAGAAATGCTACAACTAAAGAAATCCCAATCCCTCCGCACCACACGCTCCAGAGACCTCGACCTCATTACCACAATCAACAGAATGTGCTGGAGGGACAGGTTCATAACCCAGAGACTGCTCATGCTCTGAAACAGACTTTCCATACATGTCAAGCAGAGCACCTCACTGGACCTCTTCAAGAGAAATCTTGATGAGTGGATGGGGAATAGAAAGTTCATCCCGGGGATCACTCCAGTGGCTCTTCTTGATAGAGGCACTGGGAACTAACGTTGGGTGGCACGATGCCAGGGTAATCCTGTGGGCTATGCTTGTAAAGGCCCCCAGGGCCATTAGCCTAGTACACACCTATGAACCTAAGAACAAATATGAGAGACAAGGTAGCACCGTAGAACATGTGTAGCATATGAAGCACTAATGCTGAACTACATCGCTGCTGGAGAAGTCTATCAGCTACTTGTTAGCTAGTGGTGATAAACATAGCCTTTGGAAGGCTGTGTCAGCAGTTTGGGCCTGAACACAGTTTTTTTTTAACATTATGAAGACCCACTATGTTTTTTCCACCGACTACATGACACATCCTTTACTTAATTATTTACTTCTTTTGGCTATCATTATCTTACAGGGCTGCCAGTTAGGATGTTTGATGACATGCCAGTCGAAGTAAAATGTTTCAATCACAATTTAGGGAACTCATGTCAAGACCTGCATTCCTTATCAAATCTGCTATGGTAGGGCTTACCAAATGCACTTCCTTCACTGGTACTGCTGTACATTTTTCATGACAGAGATCATTCTAAAATGTTCTAACATTATAGTTGAACCTGCTTTCCTAAGAATATACACTTGGTGCCCTTTCAAAAAGTCATTAGCCACAGACCTCTGCATTACGTTAAATCAAAGAAACTGCAAGGTTGGCTTAGACTCAGTTATGGGGATGATTATCATACATAGTAGGGGGTGTGGGGTGCATTCCCCTACACGAGGTGTTGCTGAGGCTTATGCTTTTTCTGCAAAATTTTACAGTTTCTTATCAGTTGCATGAAATAGGAAGCTTTTGAAAAAGAGTAAAAGACATACTGAGAGACAGACTCACATGTGGCATATTTTGCAAAGACTCACACACGGTACTACTTTCTATGGAAATTCTAACACTGGGTCAAGCAATAACCATAACAGTGTCTGTACAGGCATCAGCCAGAGACATCACAGGACTACAGTAATATGGGTATGAGTGCGCTGTTAATTCTTTTAGAAACAAGTATATTTTGGTGTGGCAGCCTGTCATACAAAAATTGAACAGTGTTTATCTGAATTAAAAAAAATGTAGAAGATGCTGAAAAACAGATTTATATTAGGAAAAATGCGCATTTGAAAAGGTAAGAGAGAAAAAGAAAATTAGTGTTAAACACAGAGTGCATGATGGATGAAAATATGTGTAGAAAATGGCAGATTTTTTATTTATTTATTTTATTTAACATTTGTTGACCGTGAAAGTCCGACTAGGTTCCACAGAGCCTGTTTTCAGCGGAGGCCTGGGGAGAAATGCTCCAGATACAGTATATGATGTCATATAAAATGGAGATAGGGACAGAAAATGAATCTTATGAGCCATTCTGTTTAGAGCTATCTTGTTTGAACTCTAGAAGTAGTATAAGAGAAATATATGATGGATCTAGAAACAGATATCATTTAATTTATGATTTCCATCAGAAAGTATGAGTTTTTATGTATGTTATTGATTGACTCAGAAATAACCTTTTTAATTACTTGTTTTACACATTAGAATGTGCCGGCATTGATTTGAAAGTCCTGTATCATGTTGTGGTAATTCACCACCTATTACTCTAGCCGGATATCCTTGATGAGAGGAAAAGTTACCTTTAACTGTTTCTAGCTTAAATTCCTCTTGGTTACGTAGCAGCATTTACTTTAATTTGCCTCTGTTCTGCTTTAAACTTATTGTGTTTGAGGACACTGTCACTTTGTTGTGCTAGGCTGTGACATGACCAACCTGCCTTGAACTGAGATTTGACATAAAAAAGGCCAATAAAATCTTGGAAATGCTGCACTTAGAGGACTATAAAACACAGTACCAGAGTGCATACAACAGTAAGCAGATACCCCTTGTTGTTAACTGTGCTGTTCCCCCCAGCTCCTATTTCCTGGACTAGTGTACCATACTGACCACCTATACCTAGTTATACCTAGTTGTGTGCGGCAGCTATTTCTGTCACCTTCTGCCCACTAGTAATATTGACTTTTGGAATTCCTAATCATTGCACCCTGCTGTGTATTTGTCAGCTGTGACTGATTTGTTTCCTGGCCTGCTGTATTATATCCTTATTGTCATACTATTACATGTCTTGCTGCATTACTTCTACTTTTCTGCACTACATTTATTACGGTGGCACCTGAGCCTGACATTAACACCTTGAGTACTGTGTCATAGCACCTGTGCCTGGTGTACCTTATGTTTCCTGCAACATTCTTTCTGTTATATTATCTGCCTCATAGAATCTTATGATATTATGCCTACATTGTATAAAGCTCCACATGAAGTCCTGGTAGCAGTTGTATCAACAGCTTCTAGATTATTTGAGTTGACATTCACACTGCTGCTCATTTCCATGCCAGTAAATTGGTATTGCACTGATCATCACACGGTGGTATCCTTACCTGCTGTTGAATCACAGTTGCAGTGTTACTTACTGAGCATCTTACAAATTAATACAAATAAATCCATTTATATTATTTGCTGTTACATCCCACCAGGTAACAACATTAATACCCCTGAAAACCTTCTCAGCTGGCTCTCAACCTCCTTCCCTCAGGAAACTATACTTCTAGGAGACTTTAATATTGATTGGAATTGTTGTATTTCCCAAATACACACTTCACATATAAACCTCTATGGCTTTAATCAAACTATTACGGTTCCTACAAGAATAAATAAAACCAGCTCTAAACAGAGCACCCTGGACTGGATTCTAGTTAATAGCAACCCCATGACTTATGTCACAGGAACACTACCTGATAATATTAGTGACCATCTAATCACTTTCATCAACAGACTAAAGAGCCCTATTGCCAATAATATACAACTCAGAACTACCAGGAGGAAAACTAATTTCAAGCAAGCCAACTTCCAACTAGAACTCAAAGCTTGCAATTGGACTCCCCTAAAATACTTACCTCTTGATGAGGCTGTTTTATACTTTAACAACAAATTCCTCCAAATTCTCAACCACCATGCCCCCACAAGATTAATAAAAACCAAAGCAAAGATTGCTCCTTGGCTATCTAAAGAAACCAAACAAAAAATGCTACTTAGAAATAGGACTTGGGACAAATAGCGATCTACCAAAAACCTAGCTGACCACCTGATCTTTAAACAACTTAGAAATGAAACAAAGAAACTAATATTCCAAGATAAAAAATTACTACTGGAAATTCCAACATACACAGCGTCAAAATCCTCAGAAATTCTGGTCCGGTATCAACAAACTTCTACACCCAGGCAATTCCAAAATGCCCACTCCGTCTAACCTCACTCAAACTACACCCAAGCAAATTGCTGACACTTTCAACTCATTTTTCTCAGACACTGTCACTACCCTGGCATCAACCTTATCTCCTCAGTCCACTCAAGTACCTCTCTCCCTAAACAATGAACCCCCCTCTTTCAAACTGCAACCTGTCTCAACAGATCTCATCTATACCTTACTTACAAAGCTTAAACCTTGTACCCCTCAGCTGGCCTTATCCCAGCTGAGTACCTACAAATAGGAGCCAAAGCACTTGCCTTTCCTATCTCCATTTTAATTAACCGAACCATCACTGAAGGTACTATTCCTACCCTCTGGAAGGTCTCTCATATCATTCCACTTCTCAAGGGTGGTAACTCTAACAAGCTCTCAAACTTCCGTCCCATAGCTTTACTTTCTCCACTAGCTAAAATCATGGAAAGATGTGTTCATAGGCAATTACTTGACCATCTCCTCCGAAACAATCTCCTAGCAGATTGCCAACATGGTTTTAGACCTCATCACAGTACCACCACTGCTCTCTTGTCATTCTCTGACAATATTAATAAAAATCGGAATAATAACCTACTTTCCTCAGCTCTTTTCTTAGACTTCTCTAAGGCCTTTGATATGGTCAGCCATACTCTCTTACTAAATATCCTTAAATCCTTCAGTTTAGACTCTCAGGCTATCCAGTGGTTTAATTCCTACTTAGACAATTGACAACAAGCAGTACTATGGGAAAATCACTTATCATCTCTTCTTCCTATCACAATAGGAGTACCACAAGGCTCAATACTGGGACCTCTCCTCCTTTCTATTTTTATTAACAACCTAAATAAGTCCATTCCACAATCCATCTGTATACAATATGCAGACGATTCTACACTGATATGTTCAGCTCCCTCCCCAACGGAGCTTCAGGCTACTACACAAAAAGTCTTCTCAGCAGCCGAAAACTGGTTCCACCAATATTGCCTATTACTGAATCCCAAAAAGACTAAATTATTACTCTTCACACCTACACAAAAGTCTTCTTCTTTTACCTTCAAAATTACCTCTAACAATGGCACTATAATATCCCCTGACCCCACCACCAAACTTATTGGTGTCACAATAGATCACAATCTCAACTTTGATTCCCATATTAACTTAACCATCAAGTCAGTCAATAGGAAACTTGGATCTCTCTATAGGCTTAAACCCTACCTTACAACCTTAGCCAGAAGTACTTTAGCACAAACACACCTGCTCTCTACCCTTCTTTACGCCTCACCAATTTTTACAAACTTATCTAAATCCAATTTCAATAAACTCGCAACAGCATATAACAATGTAGCCAGATTTGCAACAGCAGCCCCTTTCTGTACCCATCATTGCTCTAATCTTAAACAACTAGGCTGCCTAGAACTTCATAATCAAATTCTACTACAGCAACTAAACATCAACCACAAAATCTTCTCTCAGCCTGCTAATACTACTATACTTAGCTCTCTTATTACTCCTTATAAAAACATCTCTTCCTTACGCTCTGCCACCAAGCTTCTAGCGGACTCCTATAAATCCAACAACAAAGCTGGGAACAGTTTGTTCACCAGCTGTATTGCACCTGCCTGGAACAAGCTTCCAAGTGAAATTACCGCAATTACCTCTTTAAATACTTTCAAGAAGCATCTTAAAACTTTGTTTAATTCCCTATGGCTCTGCCCTTGTACTAACCCTGACTAAACTTTGTTTTCTCTCCACTACCATTCCTTCACCTTCTAATCTTCACTTGCTTTCTGCAGTTCTTTTGTTATTCTATTCTCTAATGATCCATTTTACTGAGAGTGGGAAAAAAAAAACAATTTGTACTTCTTTATTTTGCTTATGAATTTCATTATATATAACTGCACAATTGTAAATATTTCCTTATGTATAACAAATGATGTATCTACTGTCTGTTTGTGGAGCTATTCTCCCCGGGCCTCTACTGAAAATGGACATATATCCAGCTAGACTAGCCCGGTCAACAAATGTAAAATAAAATAAAAATAAAAAAAATCTCATTCTTTGTTGTGCTGCAGCATCCGTGCCTGCTTCACATTCAGTCCTTATAATACTGTACTGCACTGAGCTGTGCTGCATTGTGCTGGACTATACTGAGCTGTGCTGGGCTGTACTGTACTGAGCTGTGCTGCATTGTGCTGTACTGTACTGAGCTGTGCTGGGCTGTACTGTACTATACAGAGCTATACTGGGCTGTACTGCACTGAGCTGTGCTGAGATGTACTGTACTAAGCTGTGCTGCACTGTACTGTAATGAGCTGTGCTGAGCTGGGCTGTACTGAGATGTGTGAGGTTGTACTTGCACTGAGCTGTGCTGTATTGTGCTGTGGTGTTCTGAGACATGCTGGGTGTGCAGTACTGCATTGTACTGTACTATACTATACTGAGCCGCACTGAGATGTACTGAGCTGCACTGCATTCAACTGTCTGAGCTGTACTGTACTGAGCTGTGTTGGGCTGTAATGTACTGAGCTGTGCTGGGCTGTACTGTATTGAGCTGTGTTGGGCTGGGCTGTACTGAGATGTGCAGGGCTGTACTTGCACTGACTTGTGCTGCATTGTGCTGTACTGCTCTGAGACATGCTGGGTGTACAATACTGCATTGTACTGTACTATACTATATTGAGCTATACTGACCTGTACTAGGCTACACTGCACTCAACTGTCTGAGCTGTACTTTACTGATCTGTGTTGGGCTATACTGTACTGAGCTATGTTGGGCTGTAATGGATTGAGCTGTACTGTACTTAGCTGTGCTGGGCTATACTGTGCTGAGCTGTGCTGAGCTGCACTGCACTGAGCTCTGCTGGGCTGTACTGTACTGAGCTGTGCGGAGCTGTAATGTACTGCATTGTGCTGTAGTACACTGAGCTATATCTATCATGAACTGTCTTTTAACTTGTCTTTCACTATCCCCTTTTGTAAAATAAAGACATTGTATTGTGCAGTTTTATACTGTGTAACATTGCTTCAGCACTGTATGCACTGCTTTACTGTCCCCCACGTTACTGACCAAGAACCGACAGATTCCATAACCTCATGCAACACCTGCCTCTTGGCATCTCTAGATCAGCTGTAGCTGTCAGTCTGTCTCTGACCCAGCCTCCTACCACTGGGTATCCTAAGGCAGCCAATAAAGTACCACCTGACTACAGATAACCATTTGCTATTATCACAGAATGAGTCCACAAGTGAGAGGTACAAACACTTATTGCATTTGGAGGTGGTAACCACATTACCTCTGCACCTAGATACTTCAAGATTAATATAAACTTTCCAAAACTTCATAGGCATGGCACTGCAGATGCACACATCATAGCATCATAGGTAAATATACACAGTACCACAGTAACACCTATCCCACAACACATATAGCGTCTTCCACCACCAGGACAGACAAGATCCATCAGAGTGGCCTGGTCACGTCATCCAGGCTACAACAGCAGTATACACTGACCAAGGTAATGTATTTGATATATGTTGCTATAAGTTACTCTATAGTTTGTGTGGGAATACGCTTGACATAAATATAGATTTGATAGAATAAATCCTGGATAAATATAGTATTCTCTATGCATAGGACCAGAAATACAGCCATATTAAAGAAAGCCAATATCTTTATTCTATATTTCATATTTTAAATGTGGTTTCAGTAAGTGCAGTTTCAACAGAAAATAATGTTTTAATGAAGGATACAAATGACCTCAGTGAAATAATCTTCGGGCCAAAACATTGATAAGGATGAGGCAGGCTAACAGAATGTGTGGAACATTTGGTACAAAAACAGATCTTGTTTAGATGGTACAAGGCTTGGGGACCAAGGTTAAAGAGACATGTAGAACATGTCGGAAATCTGCAGAGTTTTAGTATTATGAGAGGTACTTCTAGACAGAAGTCAGTTCAGTTTGGATGCTTAGGAGATTGAGCACAGAAGTCATTTTAAAGCTCTTGCAATTCATATATACAGAAATGAGCTGAGGTACTCTGGGGACTGACTACAGAAGTCAGGTCAAATGTCCAGCACTTCAGATATTCAAAAGTCATTAAAAGTCCAAAAACTACAGAAAAGCATGCAGTTTGTCTTAATTCTGCCATTACAGAGGAAAGGAACAATTCTGAGTTTGGGGTTGCAAAGGACAGTATAATTCATTCTTTAGAGCTACAGAAGTCTGAGTCAGTTCATCTACACAGTCACTTGAGACAGTTAAGTCTTGTTTGGATCTGGGTGGATTACTCTGTCTACTTCCACTGTATGCTGCTATGACATAACAAACCATCTGTATCAAACCTTCAATAAGTAAAGACTTTTATTCTGAAAGGTACAAGAAGATCTGGCGCATAAAGAAGAAACTGAGATATCTGGCATTTGTCCAGTACAGCACTGTGTAATTAAATGATAACAATGTTTATACCAGTTCATGCTGTGTCATACTGCTCAACTTCTTAGCACAGGACATCTGGAAAAAGCTGAAAATAATACAGGACAAATGCCCAAAAAAATAAGGATGGATTTTAAATATAGCTCGTATAAACTTAGAAAGTTGTTAGAATAATAGGATTTGTATTACCATGCATATTCTGAAGGGTATGAAGTCTGAAACTCAAACATATACCACTGCTTAGTGGCATCAATCTTAAGTGATTTGCCAGAAAACTGCAAATATTATGAGGAACAAACCAAAAATATGAGACAAAAATCTGGACAATTGTGAGGTACGTCAGTGTGGCACACCAATCCACAACTCACAAGGCCGAACAAAGACTGCCTCTTGGTTATTAGAATCCACCTTACTCTTCCCAAGTATGAATATGATGTGTTCATTGTTTATATGTGTGTGTGTGTGTGTGTGTGTGTGTGTGTGTGTGTGTGTGTGTGTGTGTGTGTGTGTGTGTGTGTGTGTGACTTTTGAGGCACCTCCTCAGGCTATATGAAGCGTGACATCATGGAGCTCTCTCAGCATGCACCACTGATGATAACAATGATGCAACAGTGTAAACAAATGCTAATTAACTTACATAATTGCAATAGTTATTAGTATCATTCTGAGGGGGTGAATGTGTGTAAGCCTGGTCAGAAATGGAAGATAGTCCCACATGATTTGCCAGGAATGACCTGCATTTACCTCTTTATAACTTTCCACATAGTGCCTTTTAAAGCAATGTCATCTACCCGGGTTACCAACCTCATAAATACAAATTCAAGTCATGTAATTATCAGTCCAACTTTACTCAACACTAGGAGGTTGATAAATATGACAATGTCCAACTTGGAGGCATTCTTAACTATGGAAACCTTGAACATTTATGCTGTCACTGAAACCAAGTTCCAAAACAGTAATAGTGCTCCTTCCTTCCTTGGCTTTTCTACCTATCACTTACTTCATCCCACAAGTGGAATTCCCGCAGCTGGAATTCATCCAGTCAAACGCCCTGGATCAGCTGGTAAACTCCCCTACCAGAGGTGAAAACATATTGGACCTGGTCATCACCAACGTGGGCGACAGGTGTTCCACACTGGAGGTCAACCCGTCACTGGTTAGATCAGACCATAAACTAATCACTCTGGATGTCCACACCCCACCACCACCCTCAACTAAGGAAACCATAGTAAAAAAACTTTTCTAAAGCAAACTTCACCTTACTTAGGACAGAGGTGGTAAGGTTCACAGCCCCCACACTAAAGGATAACGCTGCCCAAGATGCAGAAACCTTTACAAATGCACTCTATGAGCACCTACAGGGATGCATGGATTGTGCCATCCCTAGCAAAACCAAGACTCACTCCTCTAAGAGAAGGAAACCAGTTTGGTGGACCCCTGCCATAAACAGGCTATAAAATAGAAGGAGGAAACTAGTTCAGAAAAAAAGCAAATCCCAAGAAGGAAAGACATCCCTGATCAGTATCAGTAAGAAACTGGGGTCCCTCATGAAATCATCCAAGGCTAACTTCGAAAGAAAAATAGCCAAGGATTCAAAAGATAACCACAAAGCCTTCTGTAACTATGTTAAGAATCTAAGTGGCAACTCACAGATATGCACTGAACTAGTGCAAAATAGCATAAAATATACTGAACCTACTGATATTGCCAACATCCTGTCCAAAAGGGCCCACAACAATACCGGAAAAGTGTAGTGTTCCAAATATCACAGATGCACAGGTGAAAACAGCCCTTTCAAAAGCCAAAAACACAGCATCAATGGGACCAGATGGTGTCCCAGGGTGCGTCTTGCATGAACTACAGAATGAACTAACCCCCCACCTAAACACGCTGTTCAACCTCAGCCTCTCCACAGGCTACGTGCCCATAGAATAGTGCACAGCAACGGTTATTCCTCTCCACAAAGGAGGGGCCAGAACTGATCCTGGTAACTATCACCCCATAAGCCTGACTAGCCTGTTCTGCAAGGCTATGGAGAGCATCATCATGGAACTCATTAACAGAGACATTGGGAACCTCCAAACACTTGACCAGACCCAGTTCGGCTTTGTTAAGGGTAGAAGATCATGCCTACTAAACCTGGCTGACTTCTTCAAGACAGTCACCAAGGCCATAGACGAGGGACGGGTTTTTCACACAGCCTACCTTGACCCCGCCGAGGCTTTCGACACCATTCCCCACTCGGGTATTACAGAAAAACTCACCAGCCTGAACATAAACCCCTACGTCACAAGATGGGTTGCCAACTGGCTTACAGACAGAACTCACACGGTAAGAATAGCAGGCTCCAGGTCCGGCTCTAAACCAGTCACAAGTGGTGTCCCACAAGGCTCGGTCCTGGGACCCCTACTGTTTGGCATATACTTCTCAGAAGTACAGGCAAACACAGGAGGACTATGGCTAACCAAGTTCACCGATGACTGCAAACTGGGACATAATTGACTCTCCGGCTGACATGGACATCCTCCAAAAGGGCCTTACTGAGAAGGACACCTGGTGTCAAAGTCATGCCCTCAAGCTAAATGCCAAAAAATGTCATCCCTTTTGAGAAAAACAAAACACCCACAAATTACCACATAGGTGGCAGCCCCCTTAATACAGAAGAGGTAATAAGAGATCTGGGGCCCCAGGTAGATAGTAATCTCTCCTTTGACAATCATAGTGCCAAAGTAGTTAGGAAATCCTTCTATGTGACCCATCTAATTACTAAAGGGTTCGCATCTAGAAATAAAGAGGTTATAGTGCCCCTCTACTCATCACTCCTTAGACCCATCATAGAGTACAATGCCCCATTTGGGATGTACCTCACAAGACACTTCCAACAGCTGAAAAGACCACAAAAGTACCTCACCAAGAGGATTACTGGTCTCAAACATATGTCCTATGCAGCCTGGCTGAAAAAACTTTGGCTGTACTCATGGCATATCACTTACTCAGAGGTGATCTCTGCCTGACTTACAAAGCCATGTCCAACTCAGAATTGATGGACATGCTCCACCTAAAGAAATCCAAGTCACTGTGAGCCACGTGCTCTAGTGAGCTAAACCACGCCACAACAATAAATAGAACATGCTGGAGGGATATATTCCTGTCACAGAGACTCCCCATGCTTTGGAACAAAATTCTAAATTACAGCAGGCAGAGCCCCTCACTAACACTCTTCAAGAGAAACCTTGACGAGTGGATGGATAACAGAAAATGCACCCCTGGGATCACTTCATTGGCTCTGCTTGACAGAGGATCAGTTAATTAATCAATGGGGAGGCAAAAGCTGACACACTCTGGCTAGGCCTATAAATGCCCTCGGGCAGGTAGCCTTGTACCTACCTATGAACCTATGAACCTAAGTGCAGACAGTAGTAACACTGGTGGTGCAGGTCTGTCTTTATCCAAAATTGCCATCACTTCTAGGACTAATTGAGCAGTTCAATGACCTCAAACTCGTTCATATCATATCAGTAAACAAAGCCTCATTTTGATCCTGGCTAGTTACAGAACACCATTCAAGATACCCACACATCAGACTGGGAATACTACATGGCTTCATATCTACAGACACAGAGATTTCTGGACTTTGGAAATACAAACATCCTTGACCAGATAGTGAATATGCCCACTAGAGGCTCCAACTTACTGGACTTTGTAATCACAAATATGGGAGAAGGGTGCACCCCCCCCCCACCATGTTTCATCCTTCTTGGTAAGATCGGACTATAAAGCTATCTCCTTCAAACTCAAAATCAACACCTTAATCCCAGTAACAGTTGGGGACTACTCCAAGGCAAACGACATTTTATTGTACGATGGTTTGTAAAAATTCAGTGTCCCTCCAAACCCTTAGAACACACCAGCCTATGCTGAATTGTTCTCAGAAGCTCTGTATAGCCCTGTCAGTGGCTACATAGAGGCTGCTATACCTACCAGGAGTAAACCCAGAACTAGCCAAGAAACTGCCCTGGTGGCATCACAAATTAAACAGGATGTACAACAAAAGGAAAAAAAAATACTTATGACAAAAATCTGGAAGGTTAATTCTTATAAGGTTTAAAAACTCTGTCATCAAACTAAATACACAACTAAGAGGGCTAATTAGGTCAAACAAAGCCAACTTTGAGGTTAAGATAGCCTTCCAGGTGAAAGACAACCATAAGGCCTTCTTCAGCTATGTTAGAAACATCAAGTGCAGCACACACCAATGTGCTGAACTGAGATTAACGGTGCCAAATTCACTGAACTTGGTGATATAGTGAACCTGTTACAAATTAATTTCCAAATTTACCCCTTTCTAACCCCAACCACCACCCCCAACAAACCATCAAACAAAACCCCTCCAACTAAAAGTAGGGAGCATGTCTTGGTTGCACTCACTAAAGCCAAGAATATAGCCTCACTGAGCCCTAATAACATCCCGCAATGCCTCCTCAACAGTCTAAATATGACTTAATAGTACCCCTGGAGTCACTATTTAATGATTTTCTTAAAATAGGTTTTATGCCACAAAAATGAAGAACTGTGACAGTCATTCTTCTTTGTAAGGGAGTCCCTTCAATAAATCCTGGAAACTACAGACCCATTAGTCTGACTAGTCTTATTTGCAAATCCATGGAAAGAATTTTCATGGAAGTTATCAACAAGGACATAGGAGACCTCCAGACACTGAATCCATCCAAGTTTATCTTTGTCAAAGGAAGATCATGTGTACTGAACCTGGTGGACTTCTTTGAAAAGGTAATTTAGGGAAGGGATGAAGGAAAAGCAGTGCATACTGTCTACCTCAATCTGGCTAAAGCCTTTGATACAATACCCGACTCAGGCATTGTTAACAAACTTACAGAACTAGGCATACCCCTTTTATAACATGCTGGAAAGTAGGCTGGCTCACAGATAGGACGCTAGAGGTTAGGAATGGTGAGACAACCTCCACAAAGAGGCTGGTCAGGGTCACTATGTCATCCATAAAAATTGGTTCACTAGTCAGGGATCTGGAAACTCATATAGGTAATAACCTAACCTTTGTCCAACATAGTAAGAAAACCCTTCTATGTTGCTCAACTTAGAAGTAAGAGCATAGCATCTAGGTCCAGAGGGGTAATCATACCACTGACCACTGTCCTTGGCCATTATTAGGTCCATCATTGAGTATAATGCCCCCTTTGCTATGTACCTGACAAGACACAAGCAGCAGTTGGAACATCCACAAAGGTTACTTATAAAAGAATATAGGGAGTAAACATAATGTCTTACACTGACCACCTCAAAGCCCTGTCTCTTTACTTGGTATAATACAGACTTTTGTAAGCTAAGCTTTGCCCGGCATACAAGGCATCCCTGGACTCTGTTTTGATGAATCTTTTGCACATCTGCAAAACAAACAGCATCAGATCTACTAGACCTAAATTTTGGTTGTGACATAAATAGGATATGTTGGAGAGACAGATATGTTTCTCGGTGAATTCCCTTCTCAGGAACAGGTTCCCCATCCATGTGAAGCAGAGTTCCTCCCTAACCCTATTTAAGTCAAACTTGGACCGACAGATAAATAATCAGAAATTCACATCAGGTCTGGTGCCTATGTTTCTGATGGACAGATGCAGTCAATAAATCACCCCCTACATAAATCAGTTTTGTGGGTGTCATTTGGGTTGCACGGCTAGGCTTATAAGGGTCCTAGTAGTCATGAGCCTAGTGTGCACCTATGGACCTATAACAGTCAGCTGCCTCTCAGATGCTTGAACCCACCATGTTACCAAGACACATGAGTCCCTTTACCCCAAGTATGAATATGATGCTGCAGCACCTCTAATTTTAATGTTGACCTCCTCAGTCAGATTTCCCTTCTACTTAACCTTCTCCACTTTTTACCATCCTTTTTCGCATGCATGGGTGCCCTCAAATTATCTATGGCATGATCCCAGTTATTGTCACCAGGGGTAATATATAATTATCAGCTATGGGATGGGTAAGACCAATCTAATACCAAATAGGATGGGTTAAATCAAGCACCAAAAGTGAAATTTGCCAGACTTAAAATGGCCTGCAAGGGCATAGACTTACTTATGAACCAGCATTATTTGTAAGGTGATGGAATGATTTCTCTTGGACTTCATAAACAGGGTACAGAAAACTTACAATCCTTAGAGCCTAACCAGTTTTCGTATGCCCACTAAACCTAGTTGACTTCTTTGAAAAAGTCCTAGAAGTATCTTTATGAAGGTAATTCCATGCACAAAGTTTAACTCAATTTAGCTAAAGCTTTTGGCATTATATACAACTATGACATCATCAACAAACAAATGAAACTTGGATTACACCCATATACAACCCATTGGCTTGCCAACTGACTCATTGATGGCAGCCATTCTGTTAGAGTTAATCGCTCACTATCCTCCAATAGATTTGTCTTTAGTGGTATATTATCCCATGGCTCTATTGTGTGACCATTTCTATTCATCATCTACTTCTCTGATGTCAAATCTAACATTAAATTATTTTGGTTGACCAAATTCATAGATGATTGCAAGTTTAGAGCTACTATCAGATCATCTGAAAATGCACAACTTCTCCATGAGGACCTAACTTAAACAAATTTATAGTGTCAGGGCCATAGTCCAAAGATCATAATCATAAACAAAATCATAAACATAATCATCATCATCTATGTCATGCTCACATTTGTACACAGGTGGAGGTAGCACATCAACTGTTGCCATTTCCCACAGTGCAGAGCCATTCTTCTATTTCCTTCAACAGTTATGTCCACCAGCCACAGGTATTCTCTCGTGCAGTTCATAGGTTCATAGATTAGTACTAAGCTAACTGCCCTTGCAAGCCATTTTAAGCCTAGCCAATTATCCCTTGCGAGACTCAAACCCTGCACCATGTGTTTCTAAGGCAAACACCTTAACCATTAGGCCACCCTCCCAACCCCACTTGGACATATTCTTCTTTTTTTGTTTCCTTCCTGTCCCCAGCAAATCTGTTTTATCAAATTGTCATCTGCATTCCTGCACATGGGGCCAAACCACTGTAATCTCTTCTTCTTAACCTTCTCTTCCATTGGGGATACACTTGCTTCTGCTCTGATGTCCTCATTCGTTCATTTGTTTCACAGTGTGCATCTTATTGCTCATCTGAAACACTTCATCTCCATCACCTCAAGCTTCATTAGCTGCTCTGCCTTGACTGCCCAAGTTTATTTGCCATACAGAAACACTGGTCTTATCACTGTTCTGCACACCTGGCTTTTCGGCTTCTTTGACATTCTTCTGTCACACACTATGCCTTATACTTTTTGCCAATTACCTGCAGCACCTCTAATTTTAGCATTGGCCTCCTCATTCAGGTTTCTCTTCTCTTCAGCTATACCTCCAGATACTTGGAAGTATCTTAAGATTTATCTTTTCCACTATTTCCCTTTTATCTCAATTTCAGTTTCTTCTGATTTATATTTATTTATCTGATCTATTTTCCCCTCATTTGCTGCCATGACTACTGTCATGTCTCTGCTTAGTTTCATCTTGTATGCCTCCAGTTTTGCATTCCAGTCTTGTATCACTTGCAGAAGTTCCTGTTATGAATCTGCTTGTTGTGGCACATTATCTGCTGAGCTCTGCTGCACATCCACTCCCACTGGAAACCCCTCTGTGAGTCTGAATACTGTCCGTACTTGTTGCAATTGGGTCCTTAAAAATAGCCTACAAATACAGGACAGTGACAGCACTCTTTCTACCAATGTTTCTAGGACATCAAACCACCAAAGGAATGCCTAAAACCATTACAATCATTGGGTCAGTAAGGTCAGTTATAATTAATCTTAATCTGAATGTAGCTACTGATCTCCCATCTTACTTTTTACTTCTCTCTGTATATGTTTATCAATAATTCTGCTCTGCTGTTACTAGTTCTGTGTGTAGAATTATTTGGATTGTATGACTTTTATGTCTGTTGACACATCTACAGCTTTATACTTTTGCAATACTGGATTGTGTGAGGTTGTTTCATATTTCTTGTAATTAATGTAATGACATTTGCTTTTTCATTTTACTTAAAAAAAACTTTGAGCAAACATCATATTACAGTCTGCACTAGTCTCCAGTTTGAGTACCACACTCAGATTATCTTGAGTTCTTCTACCAGAGCTCTTCCTAATGCTCTTATTTCAATCCAGTCTCAGTTTCATACTCTTGCACACTAAACCCTCTTTGTATACATAGTGTGCAAGCCATCTTTGTATACTTGTATTATCCCACAAGTAAATTATTTTCATGGTTTTATTCAGCTGTGTGAATTTTTTTGGCATACAAAGTTGTTTCTTGCATATTTCTCTTACTGCCCCTGTTATATAACAGATACAATGAAAACTTGTTTCTTTTCTTATGCTTACAGCCATGACACATTTAAATCATATGACGCAGTCTTTTCATACTTTGCATTTTCCTTTTTCATTCTATTTTGTCACATTTTCTTTGTTTCAGTTACATGTAGTTATATAGAGTGATGACTTTCATTAATTGCTTAACTTGATTCAAAATAAGTTTTCTAGCTTCGCACATATCTATTTTATTATTTAAGATTGCATCTACTTCTTTTAACAAATGGACATTTACTTATCACACAGAGAAAACAGCAAAAATAAAAAAGACACGTCAGTGCATCTTATGAACTGTAGCAGTGAGCTCCTTGCTGTGGTTTAGCTAACCTTCTTACTATAAGTTCAAACGAAGCCCAAACTGTAGCATGGACATCTGATGAATTTCAGCAAGCAGCTCCTTGTTACATTTCAGAAGATACAATCAATGCAAGCAAGAGAACAAATAAATAAGTAAGTGTGAAAGACAGTTACTGAGGTTCATGTGAGAGAGTGGGAATTCTAACACAATCTGCAAAAGAGACGTATGCAGCATGCTTCCTTAAGGAAAAGAAGCAGTTGTTGGTTCTTTCGGCTTTTCCCGGTTAGGGGTCGCCACAGCGGAACTCCGTTCCGCTAATGATTGGCAGTAGATTTTTACGTACCAAGTTGCCAGCCCTGACGCACAACCTTCAACGAAGGTACAAGGAAAAGAAGCAGTAAGAAAACAAATAGAAGTATTCCTTCAAGTGGTATGGAAATGGGAGGTGCTGCAGGTGAGGAATTAGCACACCAGCTGCTACTAAGAGCACCTTGTTTGCTGCTACGCATAGAGCCGGATAACACATGAAGTATTTTAGGGGGCAGTTACAGACGTTTAGTACTCAGACATGAATAACCATTTGGGAAGAACTGTTTTTCTAATATTATGGTTCACAGACAGTTAATAAGTTGAATGAATCAAAAGTAAGGATTCTATACTTCAGGAAGACAAACTTCAACAAGAAAAGTGTCAGGCCCCTGGAAAACTCCAGTGGACAGGCATAAAAATGGCAGAACCACAGGGATATATAAAACTGCCTCATAGAAACACTAAGCATTTGTGAGAAAGAACATGTACAAATCATAAATAGGACAAAATAATTGCTCTTCTCAGATGATTGACAAGAGAAGTTTTCAAAAACAAAGATGAATGAGCAGAGATGCAGAGTACATTTCTACTCAGTATTCTGAAAGGAGGCATATTATATCTCTCTGTGTATCTAATGGAGAATGGCACTAAGGGATAATTCCTACTTAGTGTTAGTACCAAAGCTTGTTCTTGTACCACAAGGGTTAATACCAAGTTGTTCCTTCTATCACAAGGGTAGTACCACAACTGGTCCTTCTACTATAGGGGTGGCTAATACAGCTGACCCTTGTAAAAGAGGGATCAATAGAGACATTAGTCCTTTCAGTGCATATATAAGTGACCACAGAAATTCTGAAAAGAAAACTGGGTCTTTCTGCTGATGACATAAAAGTATACCATGTGGTAGATACAAAATATACAGAAATTATGATAGTGAGATTTGGAAAGAGGTCAAAAGATGTTATTTCTCATCTGTATGCAACTCTAATTAGACTAGTTATTGAGTACAACGTCTGCTTCAGGATATACTTCTCTTGACTTATCGAACGTCTGGAATGGCCCAAGTGGTCACTAACCAAGAAGATGGAATAAGGTTCCTAAGCTACCACGAAAGGCTTGAAGTGCTATCCCTTCAGTCAGTTTCTCTCAGAAGGTAATACACTATAATAAATATGTGTAGTTATTTCAATGATCAATTCTGCTTTTTTCTTTTTTCTTGGACTGTTATATCTGGTTTTCTTGCATCTATTTTCTCAAGTTTTGGTATTGGATGATCTCGTGATCAGAACTACATCATTGTTGATAATGCTTTACGGTTCCTGTTTCTAACGATTCTTAGCTACTTCTATATTGTTGTTTTTGCACAATCACCAGTGTAACAGTCCTGCCACATTATTGTGACTTCCAGTATGCAGACCTCGGCTGTGTATCACATTCAGTAATGAGGTGTGTAACTGTTTCCAGTTCTATTTTACAGAACCTGTGTTTGTCTGTTTCTCGCACTTTTTCAATACATTTTGTGAACCATGTATGTAGCTCACTGTCTTGGGCCACATTTAGCCTTTCCTCTTTTGGTTTTACCTCACCTGTCCTTATCTATTCCTGCAGCTCATCTTGATTTACAAGTTGCTGTTCTAGAAGTTTTAATATTTGACACTATATTTGTGGGCTTTCGAATTTTCTTTCTGTTTCTCTTTCTACTGGTAATTTCTTTATATCCTTTCTTTTGTTTTTGGCTCTTTCAGTTGCTGTCTGATTCTTGTCAAGTTCTGGTTTGTTTCTGGTTCTTTTTTTTTTTTTTTTTGCATCCCTTATCCCTTCAGAAATGCATCTGGTAAACTAAGCAAAGATGTCATCCTAGACTTCTGTTCACGCTTTTACAATAGTTGTATCTCATAAAGTCAGCAAATGTGTATGCAGTCATACAAGTGCAGACTTATACAAGTCATTTTCTAGGCGGTCCATATCTTCCTTAGAGCGACTGATATTTAATCTTGATACACAGTTTTGGATAAGTATGAAACGTTTTCTTTTCTTTTTTTTCTTTTTTTGTACAATTGATTAATTGCTGTTTAGGGCCAGTCAGTCACACCAAAGTTGTAAGTTAGAACAGGATCAGCAAATTGCTCTGTACTTTGGACTTTATTGCTTGTTGTCAATGCAGTTTTCACTTATAGCTTCAGTTTTGTGGAGTATTCCATGCTAACCGTTGTTCTCATTTCCCTGTCAGCCATTTGTTTGCTCCCATACATTCATTCACTTCCTCCTGTTCAACTTCGTTGGGATCTACTTTACTAGCTTGAAGTGACACACAATTGAAATGAAAAGGAGTGAGACAAGAGGATCATAATCTCACAAGAATGAGCCTTTACCGTGCCAAAAGTAGTAACAACGAAACACCAACTCTGCATGTCACACCACTCAGAGCTTCTAAATGGAAATTGTGATGCAGTCACAAAAAACAGCTGCTCCATTTAAACGCTTGATTTGAACACAGAAATGTACTTTTTTCAATGCTTCTGAAAGGAGTGCTTGGTACAGTGAAGATCGGGACATTTATCGTTCTCCCACTGTAGTGTCATCTCAGAGCTGGTATATAAAATTTGCAGGAGGTGTGGGAGGAGCATTCCACTACAGGAGGAGTGCAGCAGGAGGGGGCTTGCCCCCTGCAAAAATGTTCAAAAGGGCAAAGTTTTGTGTCACATCAGATGTTTAAATGAAGCAGCTGTTTTTTCTCAGTGCACCACGATCTCCATTCAGAAGCTCCAAGTGGTGTGTGACATGTGCAGTTGGTGTTTCGTTGTTGCTGGTTTTGGCGTTGCAAACGATCATTCTTGTGTGATTATGATTGTCTCCTCTCTTTCATTTTCACTTCAGTTATGTCTCAAAGATCCGTTCATTTATATCACATTCCTGTCCCAGTCTGATATATTCTTGGTGCTACAGCTTTCCTTTTATAAATGTTGCTTTTGCACATTTATCAAAACCAAATGTCATTCTCATGTCAATAGAAAAACTTTTAACCATTTTAGTTGTGCTTTCAGATCCTCATCAAATGAAATATGCAAATTTAATTTGTCTACAAACAGTAGATTAGATGTCATAGGACAAGGTTGGTTTCTGGAATTCAAGAAATAAACATAGCCTTATCTATCAAGTAAACAGCTTAATGGGTTAAGCACAAGACAAAATAACTGAGGTGACAAGGAATGACCATGGAATAACTGAGGTGACAAGGAATGACCATGGAATAACTGAGGTGACAAGGAATGACCATGGAATAACTGAGGTGACAAAGTATGACCATGGAATAACTGAGGTGACAAGGAATGACCATGGAATAACTGAGGTGACAAAGAATGACCATGGAATAACTGAGGTGACAAGGAATGACCATGGAATAACTGAGGTGACAAAGAATGACCATGGAATAACTGAGGTGACAAGGAATGACCATGGAATAACTGAGGTGACAAGGAATGACCACGGAATATTCCCGTTTGAATCATTATCCTTGAGATGATAATTCATCCTTTGCTATAGCTCAGTTGCAAAGTGGCTTGTCACTGTTTCGTGGTCCCTGTAATGTAATTGTTCAATGAAGGGTACATATTATCCATCTGTGAACACCCCTTTATCCATGACTGTCGGATGATGTTCAATTTTTTTTTTTTTTGTAATCAATCCATGACATTCTTAGATTAATCCCGTATTCAGAGTTCTCTGCTATGACTGTGTTTAACAGTAAATGATTCTTCAATCCCTATGACTTTCTTTTACCCCTTTGTTCTGTTGCCATAACTGATTTTTTTTCAGGTTGCTATAAACTATGCATTAGTTCTAGTATGTAATTTATATATTATTGGAAGGGAAGTTGTTTGTTTATAGTTCTTAGGATGGCTTGCAGGTTCACTGTTAGGGAAGAGGATCATTTTATTGGTGTTAACCATGTCGGGGTCTATTTGGGATGTGCATATAAGCATTTTTTACTTAGGGTTAAATCTTTGTTAAATGATGTTAATACCTTTAGCCAGAAGTCAAAGTAAACTTTATTGCCATTTAGAACTACACACATGTAGCCTAAACAAAATTTTGTGCATCAGCTCAATTCTTGAGATTACAAAGGAAAGTGAAACAACACCTAGAAGTACAGGAATAAACATAACTAACAAACACAATACTACTCCCAGTACACGCAAGAAAGAGCACAGACATTTACCAAAACTCATGTATGAAAAGACTACCCTCCCCTGAGTTAAATTAACAACTACCCTATTTAAAGTAATACAAAACACACTACAGATTGAAATGCCTAAGTTATTTGTCTAATATTGCACTTGAGTGAATTAAATAATACTATGGATATAATTAATAAATAGTGCATTTACTTGGAATATTAAGTATATATTGTACAAATAAATAAAAATGTACTTATTATGTGTCCAGATCCCTGGGACTAGTGCCTGAGTTCAGAAGTCTAATCACTGTAGGGTAGAAACTATTACTAAATTGTGTAGTCCTGCAGTGGATGCTGTGATATCTCCTGCGTGATGCCAGTTGCTTAAACAGTCCATGTGCAGGATGCGTGTTGTCCTGTATTATTTTGGTGGCTTTTGGATGCTTCTTACAGAATAAAGATGTATCGATGGAAGACTGGAACCTGTTACCTTCTCTGCATCCCTCACCACTCTTTGTAGCGCCTTCCTTTCTGTAACTCTGCAGCTTCCAAACAACACTGTGAAGGTGCAGGTGAGGATGCTCTATACACTGTGAAGTTGCAGGTGAGGATGCTCTATACACTGTGAAGCTGCAGGTGAGGATGCTCTCTACACTGTGAAGCTGCAGGTGAGGATGCTCTATACACTGTGAAGCTGCAGGTGAGGATGCTCTATACACTGTGAAGTTGCAGGTGAGGATGCTCTATACACTGTGAAGTTGCAGGTGAGGATGCTCTATACACTGTGAAGGTGCAGGTGAGGATGCTCTATACACTGTGAAGGTGCAGGAGAGGATGCTCTATACACTGTGAAGTTGCAGGTGAGGATGCTCTATACACTGTGAAGTTGCAGGAGAGGATGCTCTATACACTGTGAAGGTGCAGGAGAGGATGCTCTATACACTGTGAAGGTGCAGGAGAGGATGCTCTATACACTGTGAAGTTGCAGGTGAGGATGCTCTATACACTGTGAAGGTGCAGGAGAGGATGCTCTATACACTGTGAAGGTGATGCTCTATACACTGAAGTTGCAGGTGTGAGGATGCTCTCTCACACTGTGAAGAGTTGCGGTGAGGAAGTTGCAGGTGAGGATGCTCTCTTACACTGTGAGGATGCTCTCTACACTGTGAAGTTGCAGGTGAGGATGCTCTATACACTGTGAAGTTGCAGGTGAGGATGCTCTCTACACTGTGAAGTTGCAGGTGAGGATGCTCTATACACTGTGAAGTTGCAGGTGAGGATGCTCTATACACTGTGAAGTTGCAGGTGAGGATGCTCTATACACTGTGCAGTTGCAGGTGAGGATGCTCTATACACTGTGCAGTTGCAGGTGAGGATGCTCTCTACACTGTGAAGTTGCAGGTGAGGATGCTCTATACACTGTGAAGTTGCAGGTGAGGATGCTCTATACACTGTGAAGTTGCAGGTGAGGATGCTGTATACACTGTGAAGTTGCAGGTGAGGATGCTGTATACACTGTGCAGTTGCAGGTGAGAATGCTCTATACACTGTGAAGTTGCAGGTGAGGATGCTCTCTACACTGTGAAGTTGCAGGTGAGGATGCTCTATACACTGTGCAGTTGCAGGTGAGGATGCTCTATACACTGTGAAGTTGCAGGTGAGGATGCTCTATACACTGTGCAGTTGCAGGTGAGGATGCTCTATACACTGTGCAGTTGCAGGTGAGGATGCTCTCTACACTGTGAAGTTGCAGGTGAGGATGCTCTATACACTGTGAAGTTGCAGGTGAGGATGCTCTATACACTGTGAAGTTGCAGGTGAGGATGCTGTATACACTGTGAAGTTGCAGGTGAGGATGCTCTATACACTGTGAAGTTGCAGGTGAGGATGCTCTATACACTGTGAAGTTGCAGGTGAGGATGCTCTCTACACTGTGAAGTTGCAGGTGAGGATGCTCTATACACTGTGCAGTTGCAGGTGAGGATGCTCTCTACACTGTGAAGTTGCAGGTGAGGATGCTCTATACACTGTGAAGTTGCAGGTGAGGATGCTCTATACACTGTGAAGTTGCAGGTGAGGATGCTCTCTATTGCACCTCTATAGAAGGAGGAGAGAATATGAGGAGGAAGCTTAGCTTTCTTTCTGCCTCTTAAAAAGTGGAGGCATCGGTGCACTTTCTTGACCAGCTGGCTGGTGTTTCCTGACCACGAGAGATCCTCTGATATGTGTGAGAAGTAAGGAAATGCATATGAATTAGGAGTTTTTCTTAATTTGTCTCAGTTACTTGGGTGTTACTTCCTCCAGTTCCATATCCGCTGCGTTAGACTTTCTTACCCTTTCTTTTAATTCTTCTATCCATTCATCATCTTTAAAAGGTTCAACAGGGTCTTCATAAACAATTCGCCAGAATGTACCTATTTCTTCATTTTCGGTGGTATTTCTATAGCTTTGCTTTTGCTTTCTTTCCTCGGTTCTCTATAAAACCTTTTTAGGTGATCTATGAGTTGTTTCTTTTGTTCTTTTCCTTTATATTTATCTGCCTGCTTTCTTGACTTTTCTAGTTGGGATGATATTTTTAGTTTATTGTTCTGTGGCAGGGCTAGCCACCCACGATGTGAATATTGACTCTGAGTGATGTCACAATTGATGTCCCACAAGTACAAAAATGGAGAAAGGGAGTCAATGTTGACAATTAGTAGAAATACGATAGGATAATCCATGTCTGTTTTGATACTGTGTGTTGCCTTTATCACATCTATCTTTCTAAGAAATGTTGAAAATCTGTTCTCTTTTCTAAATTCTTTTAAAGGGGCACTGGCTCAGATTTTTTGCTAGAGGAGTTTGTTTACATTTTAATACTCTGTAAGTCACATGTTCAGCTAGAGGCAAGGTTTTCTAAGAGCCCTTTTAGCATACTGCAGGTCCGATTACACAAACTCAGGGGAAGATGTTACAGGAAGTGCTTAGAACTTACAGTTCAGTTTTTCCATTTGTATTCTCCTTCCCCCACCCCTGAGCAATTAGATTTGCTGAATGACTGGATTTTATTCAGCTAGAGAGGCTATCTTGTCCCAAACAGACCTGGAGCCTCTTTAGCAATGAAGTGATAGCTACTTTACTATGTACTTATTTTTGCTAAACTGTGTCTAATAATTATTCAAGCCTAGGCTATTGTATTTTTTATGCTTGTTGCTACAAATCTTTTTCTCTACACTGGCAATTATGTTTCATATGGTGTGTCATTAGTGTTGCTTGTGTGTGTGTGTGTGTGTGTGTGTGTGTGTGTGTGTGTGTGTGTGTGTGTGTGTGTGTGTGTGTGTGTGTGTGTGTGTGTGTGTGTGTGTGTGTGTGTGTGTGTGTGTGTGTGTGTGTGTGTGTGTGTGTGTGTGTGTGTGTGTGTGTGTGTGTGTGTGTGTGTGTGTGTGTGTGTGCGTGCATGTACCTGTGGTGGTGTGGGGGTGTTTTTGTATACGTGCGCGTGCATGTGTCTGTGTGTGTGTGTGTGTGTGTGTGTGTGTGTGTGTGTGTGTGTGTGTGTGTGAGAGAGAGATGTAGCTGCGCTTTTATAATCATACATATTTTCCCTCATTTTACAGCAGAGCATTGAATTGGACAATTTTGCCTTGCAAAGAAACATGTTGAGTAACAAATGTCCAAATAATTTAAAGGAATAAAATATTTTTCTTCTTTTCTCTAAAAATGTCATGTTTGTTTGGAACTGAATCTAGCCAGTGTTCTAAAAGTATTTTTTTCATTAGCTGATGCTGTTTGTTATTCTTCGGAAATCACACCATAACGATTTGTCTAATAGTGATTAGTGATTCCATCCTACTGGATTTATTTTCTCACTTTCTTCTGTCATTCATTGTGGTAAAATGTTTTCAGCTATCACATCTATCCCGAACGTTCAACTGAAGTGCAGTTAGTTTACACTGATTAGCGTTTGAAAGTTGAATCTAAGGCAGTCTATACATTTCCCCATATACTTTTCTGTAGCATTTCTAGTATATTACAGCAGGTAATTACAAGGGTACTTTTACTCAGGCAGTGAAAAGTAAGTGCTGCAACCCAAATTTCATGGCATTGATTACCCTGTATTTTGACACGTTACAGTAGCTATTTTACTATGTATGTATGAAACACATAACATATGTTTATATTCATGTAGTTTAAAAACAACAGCCTCTACATGCGTTACTGACAGACTTGAAATTCTAGGCATTCTTTAATGTCTATAAATTTCAGGTATGCTATATATCTGATAAAGCAGGTACTTTTGGTGAAACTATGTATGCAGTGCACATAACTGTTTCAGTAGTGTACTACTGTCGTAAACTCGTTTGTTACCTGCTAGAAAACAAAGTGGCTAATTAATGGTCATTCAAAAGTTTATTAGATGACAGGTATGCTCTCTTCGAAAAGGGTATTCACTTGTGGTCTCCCCAAGTGATCAATTCCAAGGACCACTTGTCTTTGTTATTTACTTTCCCAATGTCAAGGCTGACATTTAGGGTTTGTAGTGTCACTACCTCACTATCTCACTTCCAGATTTTTCAGGAAGGACTAGTTAACATCAATAAGTTGTGCCTGAAGCACACGCTAAAACTAGATGTCAAGAAATGCATCACTAGTGCTATGTCTTTAGCTGACACTGACTCACTTATTAGGGACCTCAGCACTTTCACTGGCAATCAGTAATCCTTTGATTGTAATGTACCCACTAATGTTAGGAAATCATTTTACCTAATCACCAGGGTGATTGATAAGAGTATAATGTCCCCTTTGGTGTGTACTTGTTTATGCACATAACCTTTAGAGATTGTATTGTTTTCTCATTTTAATAATCACATGTATGTCTTCCTGAAGATACCCAGACAGGCTTAAAGCACTTTGTCTTTTTTTGTTTTCCTATAGACTCTGGAGAGGTAAACTCTGTCTAACCTGCATACCTGCAAAGGATCCATTCCACTGTCACCTGCTGCACCACACCCCCAGAACTAGTAACATCCTAAACACCTGCTCAAGACAAGTCATCTTCTACCATAACATAAATAGCACCTGCTGTCAAGATCGCTATAAATCCTAGAGAATACCCTGTTAATAGGACAAACTTCCTTTATATATAAAGCAAAGGAGCTCCGTGGCCCTCTTCAAGCATTACCTGTATGCATGGATGGGGAATCACAATTACAGCCCGGGTTTGGCCCCTGAAGCTGTCATTGAAAGGGACCTAAAACTACATATAATTTAGTTCTGCCACTGGGTACTTACAAATTAATGATGTTTGTCTTCTTCTTTGTTCTATAATTATCTGTGATTGAGGTTTCTACTTGTTTCCTCCCTTTCTTTGTCACTGTTTTGTGGTAACACTTTATCTCTTATCAACTTAGCTGTGCAGTAATATATCCCATTTATTTCTATTGTACCATCTAACTTTCTCTTAATAGACCTGACTATTGTGTTCATCTATTTTAAAAGTCTTCTAACATTTTGAGTCTTATTTTCTTTCTCTAATCTATTTCTTTTATCTATCTTAATGTGTCTATTTTTGTTAAATCAAGCGGATCTTCTCTTAGATCATTTTCTTCAGGATTGAGAGAATCTTCTTTGTTTTGTATTTCCTGCTCCATCCTTTTCCTTTGCAATTGTAAATGGACTTTGAAGCAAGACTTCTCCAGAAGGTTTTCAAACATTGCCACGTGGTGTATCTTCTTCAGAGGTATTTTACTCTATCTGTTGCTTTTCCATCTGGGGCCTCATTGGCTCATCATTTTCCAATATTGCCTCTGTCAGAATTTCTTTGTTTCCTGTTCTTCCTCTTGATGTGCATTTCTAAATGGACATTTGTAGAAGGTTCCAGAACACCACCCTGTGGTGTATCTTCTTTAGACGCACACTGCTCCATGTGCTTCTCCTCCATCTGGGACTCATTGTCCCGTTATGTTGAGATTCTGCCTGTGTCAGTTTCCACAATAAATCCTTCACTTCATAGATGGTCTGTCACTTGAGATTCTATTTGTTTAATTTCTGACATGTTAAACTTCTTTTTTGCATCCCACCTTTATAATTGTATTTTTGTGTTGTGAAATGTATCAGATATAGTTGCATCTTCCTGTATTTCTCTTCAATTATCTTCGAGGATGTATTTTTTGTACTGATTAGTTTGGCTTTCTTCCCTGCATAAACATCGACCATATCAGATCTCTTTTTCCCACATCCATGATCCTTTTTTCTATTTTATACATTTCAGTAAACTCTGTTTTTGTATTCTTTATCTTTTCTCAATTCCTGTATTGCTTCCTTTTGCAGACAGACCAATGTTTCTCGTATAGATAATGTTTTTTCCTGCTCTGTTCTACTAAGGATCTTAAATTATCTATATTCGTTAACAGTTTTTCTTGTGCGAGTCTTTTTCTTTCACCTCATTATCGCATTGCTTTCTTACTCTTTACTACATATCCTTTGTTTGACAATTGTGTTATGTGTGTGACATAGTAACAGTACATAATCTCTTCCTTATCCTGAACAATCCACTTTATTGTCTCTATGTGTCTTTTTTTGCCTGTCGTTTTTTTGGACTACTTCTTGCTTCTACCACAGGGGGGAGCCACCCTCCCCCTGACCCTGCCCTAGCCTTCTGGTAAGGATGTTTCATAGATTCATAGGTTCATAGATTAGTACTAGGCTAACTGCCCTTGTAGGACATTTTTTTTTAAGCCTAGCCAATTACCCAATGTGAGAATCAAACCCTGCACCTTGTGCTTGTAAGGCAAACACCTTAACCATTATGCCAACCTCCCACCCTCCATGTTCTGAAGATTCTACACTGCTTTTTTCCAAGTCCTGGCATAAGTCCATATGCCAGCAGTGGGCACTTTTTCATCCTGGGACCTGTGTTCTAGTCTTTATTTCTTTTTTTTTCCCTTTGGCTTACCTTTCACCATGATATATAAAATATAGTCTGTACGTTTGTACTGACTTGGTGAGATTCTGTAAAAACATGGTCCACCATGTGAAAGCACTTATGAAGACTTAAGGATATATTCACTTCAAGCAATACTAATCTCCTTTTCTTACTGATTCCATCTCTCCGTTTAAATCTCCATTCAGATCTCTTTTTGACAAAACCAAACTGATGTGCTTCTAGCCTGATAAGATCTATAATATCATAGTTTATGAGGTCAAACATGATGCTAGCCACTCAGTGGTGTAAACATTGTCTCTAGGTGATTTTGTCACATTGAGTTATGTTGATGGGACACCCCAACCCATGTAAAAATCTGAAAAAGGGGTTATTGATGAGGATATGATACATTCCATAGCTTTTCAAATCATTTACAACATAATTGTTTTGTGCAACTATTAGAGGAAACTTAGGAAATATTTTTTGTCCTAAATTCCAAGGACATGAGATTTTTCATGTATCCCCCCTCCAGGACACAACTGCCCAAAACATGGTCTTTCATGCATAAAGAGGAAAGGTAGTAATCCTATACCCAGGATTGAGTCAGATAGTGTCACTTTGTCATGTGACTGTAACTTGATATGGGTCTCCACATCATTATCAGACCATGTACAGGTGCTGATATCAGCATATTATCCTGCCCTAGCCTCTACAGGTGTCTTTGTAGCAGTGGTTTGGCTTGCAAACACAAAATACAAGACATAACAGAGTGAATATGAGTACCATGGCACATGTGAGACCCCGTGGTGTCCATGCTAAGTGCACCCATGTAAATTTGGGCAAACAGCAGATTCATACATCTACTGCTAGTTCTTGTATTTATCTGAACACCTGATGTACCTATGGGAAACATCTGCACTGGTATTTGTTGTCTGGCTAAGTGCTGTATAAGCCTTCTGTATCTGCTACTAAACTGGAGCATCTCCACTCCTATTGAAATATACAAGGTTTGGCCATTCCTGAAGCTTGTTTCCACTCCTCCAAGTAAGGGGAGTGTTTTCTTAATCTCCATTCAAGGACAATAGGAGCTGCAACATACCTGCGAGGTCGTATCTGTCAGGTGAGCAGTTCAGGCCCCCACCCCATAGTTAACTTCTGTATAGATAAGTGGGTACCTTACTGGTGGCCCATCATACCACACCACAGACATACCCCTAAACACTGATGTGTTATGTGATTCTGCCCACCAACAGGACTGATGTCACAGAGTACTATCTCCCATATATGGTCCCTTAAAGGGAGATCACCATTTGTTCACCACAACTAGTTAAAACACAGAAACAAGCCATTAAAAGTAATCTACTGGCAGTTTTTTACAGCTTGTTACTATCCTAAGTGAAACACCTACACTGGTTGAATTTTAATTTGGATCTTGAACAGAAGCTGCTGTTAAAAAGGGCGTATAAAATATTGCATGATAACTAAATGAATCAATCAGAAGAGGTCAGAAAAGATTGGGGAAGAGAGATTAGATAATCCGTTTACAATGAAACAATGGGAGAATGTTTATGGCTCCCAAATATGCAATATCTAGAGGATTTAGGATTTTTGCCTGGAAGTATTTGCATAGATACTTTTATACCTCAAGCAGACTCAAAAGAACTTTTCAAAAGGTAGATGGCAAATGTTGGAGGTGTGATGGGGAAGAAAGAGGTAACTGGGAACATATGTTCTGGGAGTTTAACGAGTTGGCAGACTTTAAGAATTCCCTGCAGATTACTGTGTCAGAAATACAGGGTAAGCAAATTGGTGTAACTTAAGAATTTTCTTTTTTGAGCTGAGATACAGGATCTGAATTGCCTAGAGTAGCTTTAACCTTCTACAACTACTAAGTTTTTGCACCACATGTGCACCACGATATGTAGTTAGTACAATGCACAAGTGCACCATGATATGTAGTTAGTACAACGCACAAGTGCACCATGATATGTAGTTAGTACAACGCACAAGTGCACCACGATATGTAGTTAGTACACTGCACAACTGCACCATGATATGTAGTTAGTACAATGCACAAGTGCACCATGATATGTAGTTAGTACAATGCACAAGTGCACCATGATATGTAGTTAGTACACTGCACAAGTGCACCATGATATGTAGTTAGTACAACGCACAAGTGCACCACGATATGTAGTTAGTACACTGCACAACTGCACCATGATATGTAGTTAGTACAATGCACAACTGCACCATGATATGTAGTTAGTACAATGCACAAGTGCACCATGATATGTAGTTAGTACAATGCACAAGTGCACCACGATATGTAGTTAGTACAATGCACAAGTGCATCATGATATGTAGTTAGTACAATGCACAAGTGCACCATGATATGTAGTTAGTACAATGCACAAGTGCATCACGATATGTAGTTAGTACAATGCACAAGTGCACCATGATATGTAGTTAGTACACTGCACAACTGCACCATGATATGTAGTTAGTACAATGCACAAGTACACCATGATATGTAGTTAGTACAATGCACAAGTGCTGAACTGTTTTGTGGAGATACTAATACTTTCTGCTAAAATATGTGGTCAGACGATGTGTTGACTCTGAATTGCTTTAAAATATATGGTCAAACATATGCCATAACCAGGTGTATCAAACTGCAAAATGTTTATTTGCACAATCTGTAAGTTGTTCAGTGCAGTTGAAGGCTCAGTTCTAATAAAATGACTGATAATGGTTGGGCATTCACTTCTGCAAGACATTATCAGTCCACTTCTTTATGTTTCTTTAATAAATATGTCATTTCATTGACTACCTACCATATGTTATTATGGTACATAGGTTCATAGGTAGGTACTAGGCTATCAGCCCAAGGGCCTACATAAGCCTAGCCAACAAGGTTCCATGGCTTACGCCACCCAAGAAAGTTATTTTCCTGTGCCACTGTCAAGCAGAGACACAGAAGTGATCCCTGGGGTGTATTTTCTATTTCCCATCCACTCATCAAGATTTTTCTTGAAGAGTGCTAATGAAGAACTTTGCTTGACATAGATGGGTAGCCTGTTCCAGAGTATGGGAAGTCTCTGGGACAGGAATCTATCCCTCCAGCATGCCCTGGTTATTGTGGTGACAAGGTTTAGGTCCCTAGAGCATGTAGCTCGGAGGGATTGGGATTTCTTTAGGTGTAGCATGTCCAACAGCTCTGGGTTTGACATAGCTTTATATGTTAGGCAAAGATCACCTTGGAGTAGGTGATATGCTATGGAGTAAAGCTGGAGTTTTTTGAGGCAGTCAGTGCAGGGCATTTGTTTGAGGCCAGTAATCCTCTTTGTGAGGTACTTCTGAGGCCTTTCCAGCTGCTGCAGATGTTTTGTGAGGTACATTCCAAAAGGGGCGTTGTACTCTATAATGGGTCTAATGAGTGTTGTGCAACCCAGGCAGACCTCTTCCTTCTCCACCCTCAGGGGATTTGATTCACTCTCACCTCATGGCTTATCATAGGTTCATAGGACAGTAGTAGGCTAATGGCTTAAGGCCCTTTACAACCTAGCCAATATCACCCAATTTTATCCAATATATAGCCCCTAGGGCAAGAGGATGTCATGGATTTGTGCCTGTGCATTGAGTATCTTACCGATTGCCCCTGTCCATAAGGGACATAGGCACTAACTGAGGTGTGAATTTGTGAATCCACATCCATTGATCCAAATTGTGTTTGAAGACGGCCAGGGAAGGTCTCTGCTTAATGTGAATAGGAAGTCTGCTCCAAAGAAAGGGCAATCTGTGAGACACATATCTGTCTGTCCAGCACATTTTGTTTGAGTCGCTGACTAAGTTTAGATCCCTAGATCAGGTGACCCTCATGCTGTTTGACTTGCGGATGTGTAGCAGCAGGTTTGGATTTGTGAGTGCTGTGTAGGTAAGGCATAGGTAACCTTTAATAGTTGGTAGGAGACAGAGTAAAAGGATACGGATTTTAGTCTATCCGCATAGAAACAGTAAAACAATACAACTGGAATGCACTGAGAACAATGCCACTATATACTGCTGTAGAATAATTTAATAACATATTCTTACAGACCTTAACTAATCTAGCACCAGTGCGTAATAAAAGAGTGAAGTCCAACCCCGCACCATGACTGACAAAAGCGATAAAAAAAAATCCTAATAAAAAGGGATAAAGCCAGGAAAATTTGGTATAAAAACAGAACTCAAAATGCATTATAGCAGTTTAGACATCTTAGAAACTTTGCAAAACTCCATGTCAAACAGGATAAGCAAACATACTCTACTAACGTACAAGACAAACATAAAATCAACCCACAACTGTTTTGGTCATCACTAAATAAACTATTCCACCCTGGCAAGATCGCCACTCTCTTTCCAAAACAGACAATACAACAGCCTATCTCTACACAGTTTAATTCCTACTTTATATAATCAGTATCATCTCGCTTAGAGACTAATGCATCTGTACCCCCCTCCCTTGTCCAATCAAAACCACCAACAGCTCTTCAATTTTAGTCCAGTACCTACCTCACTCATAAGGAAGTTGCTCCTTAAACTAAAAACTACTTCAGTAGCTATAGACCAACTACCAGCAGACTACCTAAAAATGGCCACAGATGTCACAGCCTTCTCGTGTCCATACTAATAGGTCCATAGCAGAAAGATACGTCCCATCACCATGGAAAAAATCCTGCATTATACCACTGCACAAAGGCAGCACATTTACAGAATTAAATAACTACAGACTAATAACCATTTTCTCCCCCTCCAAAATATTAGAGAAAAGGGTTCATAGGTTCATAGGTTAGTACTAGGCTATCGGCCCTAGGGCCTATGCAAGCCTAGCCATACAATTCCCCGGATATTTCTTCTCACAATATTTACTTCCCTGGACCCCTGTCTAGCAGGGCAACTGACATGATCCCCGGGGTAAATTTCCGATCTCCCGTCCAATCGTCAAGATTCCTTTTGAAGAGGGCCAAGGAGGTGCTCTGCTTGACATGTATGTGCAGTCTATTCCAGAGTATGGGGAGTCTCTGGGTCAGGAACCTATCCCTCCAGCATGTTTTTTTCATTGTGATGACAAGGTATAGATCCCTGGAGCATGTGGCTCTGAGGGATTGGGATTTAAGTGGAGCATGTCCAACAGCTCAGGGTTTAACATGGCCTTGTATGTTAAACAGAGATTGCCTCTGAGTAGATGATATGCCACAGAGTATAGCTGGAGTTTTTTTAGACGGTCAGCAAAGGGCATCTGCTTTAGGCCTGTGATTCTTTTGGTGAGGTATTCCTGCGGCCTTTCCAGCTATTGCAGATGTCTTGTGAGGTACATAACAAATGAGGCATTGTACTCTATAATGGGTCTAATGAGGGATGAGTATAGTGGGACAATGACCTCCTTTTTTCTGGATGAAAAGCCCTTAGTGATGAGGTGTGCCACATAGAAGGATTTCCTGACTGTTGTAGCGATGTGGTTATCGAAGGTGAGATCACTGTCCACCTGTGTCCCTAAGTCTCTCATCACACATTCGGTGTTTAGTGTACTGCCACCTATTTGGTAATTCATGGGTACATGTTTTTTCCCAAAGGGGGTAACTATACATTTCTTGGCATTAAGCCTGAGCCCATGGCTCTGGCACCAAGCATCTGTTTCTGTAAGGCCCTTTTGTAGAATATCCACATCATTTGGGGATTCAATAATGGCTCTCAGTTTGCAGTCATCTGCAAACTTTGTTAGCCAGTGTCCCTTAGTGTTAACCTGTACTTCAGAGAAGTAGATGCCAAACAAGAGCAGTCCCAGGACTGAACCCTGAGGTACTCCACTTGTCATTTGTCTGGAGATGGATTTGGAGTCGGCTACTTTTACAGTGTGGGTTCTGTCAGTAAGCCAGTTGGCAACCCATCAAGTGACGTAGGGATTTATGCCCAGCTTAGTAAGTTTATCTATGATTCCAGAGTGGGGGATGGTTTCAAAGGCCTTGGCGAGGTCCAGATAGGCTGTGTGGACTGCCTTACACTCATCCACAACTCTGGAGACTGATTCAAAGAAGTCAATCAGGTTCAGGAGACAAGATCAGCCCTTCACAAACGCAAACTGGGTAGGGTCCAGAGTTTGAAGGTTGCCAATGTTTTTGTTTATAAGTTCCATGATAATGTGTTCCATGCCCCTGCAGATCAGGCTTGTCATACTGATGGGATGGTAGTTCCTGGGATCCATAGTGGATCCCACCTTGTGGAGTGGGATAACTGTAGCTGTGCACCACTCAGTGGACACAAAGTCTGAGGTGAGGGTATGATTAAACATGACACTTAGGTGAGTTGCCAGTTCATTTTGTAGTTCATGTAGTACACAGCCTGGGATGTCATTTGGTCCCATGGATGCTGTATTCTTAGCTTTGGAGAGTGCGATTTCTACCTGTGTGGCCATGATTACCAGAATTTGGCAGTCTTTTGGTATTGAGATGGGCCCTTTAGGGGGTGAGAGGGTGGGTGAAGTTGGCACTAAATTGATCTGCCAAGATATTGGCAATATCCTTGGGATCAGTATATTTAGTGCCATTCTGTTGTAGCTCAAAACAGATCTGAGTGTTGCTATTTAGATTCTTGACATAACTATAGAATGCCTTGTGGTTGTCTTTGGAATCTTTGGCAATTTTATTTTCATAACTAGCTTTGGAGGATTTTATGAGGGATCTCAGCTTCTTACTGAGGCTGGTAAGGGAGTTTTTTGCATCCTGGGATTTTCTTCTTTTCTGCAACAGTTTCTTCCTTCTGTTGTATAGTTTGTTTATGGCAGGGGACCACCAGAGTGGCTTCCTTTTTTTGGAGGAGATCATCTTGGTTTTATTTGGGATGGCACAATTCATGCACGAGTAGATGTGCTCATATAGTGCCTTAGTGTAGGATTCAGCAGTTGAACTTTCAGTTCCCGTCTGCATGGGTACCATGAAGTTTGTCACTTCTGACTTAAGTAGCATGAAGTTGGCTTTGGAGAATTTTTTTACAGAGGTTTCCTTACTGGGGGGGGGGGGTCGGGGTGGGATGTGGATTTCAGGGGTGATTTGCTTATGGTCAGACCTGACCAATGAGGGGATGATCACTGGTGTGGAGCATCTATCTCACATGTTGGTGATGACCAGGTCTAGGATATTGGAGCCCCTGGTGGGAAAATGGTTTAGCTGATCCAAGGCGCTGGAATTTATGAATTCCAAGAACAGTTGGGAAAAGGTGTTGGTACCTGAGTAGTTTTCCCAGTTAATGTCAGGGTAGTTGAAATCAGCCAGTATTAGGGTGTTTGGGTGTATCTTAATATTTTCCAGTATGTTTAGAAAGGTGTAGTGAGAATCTTGGGGCATGGTGGGGGATCTGTAGCAAGCTACAATTTGGATTGCAGTCTTACCTAGTGTTAGTTGCACCTGAAGAATTTCAGATGCATTGTGTTGGGCAACTAGCCTGGAGGTGTGAATATCCTTGGTGAATATGGACACTCCTCCACCTTTAGTGTTTCGGTCTTGGTTTGGTGTCCGAAAAGTGTGGTAAGCGTCATAGCCTGGTATTGCAGGGGTGCTCTCTGGAGTCTTGAACCAGGTCTCAGTTACTGCACAGATATCGATGTTCTCCATTTTTAGGAGTGCCTCAAGAGAGTGCATTTTGAGGTTTAGACTTCTAGCAATGAGTAGCATTACCTTCAGATTTTGCATGCTTGTATCTGTTACAGTGGTGGCTTTGTCCTTTGAACCTTGCCTAAAAAAGGCACTATAGGGGTGGCAAGAGCTTTAGCAAGTAACCTGAATCCCAGGGGTGACAGGTGCAGACCATCTCTGGCAAAGCATTGTGGTTTGTCAATCATGTCATCCCAGGCAGACAGATACTGGATCCCCTTTGAATGACACCAGAAGCTTAGCCAACTGTTGATGTCAATCATTTTGTCCTTATACTGTGGTATCATTATGGGCGAAGGTAGGATTCTACTCAGGGCTAGGGTCATACCTGCCTGGGCCACATGATCTGAGATCTCTTCCATGTCTCTTTTCATGTAGTCCAGGGAGGTCCGTCTCAAGTCATTCACTCCAACATGGACAATGACAGAGTCATATTTGTACTTGTTATGGAGTGACTTGAGTGCATATATTATGTGGCGGATCTTGGCACCCAACAGGCAGCTGACTGTAATTTTCTCCTTGCTCAGCCTGGTGAGTGGGACATCAGTATGCTGGACTATAGAGTCACTTATGACTAAAGTGTTGGGTATGTTGTCTTGCCTTAGGGGCTGTTGTTGGGTGGCACACTGGTGTTGTGACCTATGTGTCACTTTGGTTGTGACTGGTGTTTGTTTGCGTTTCAGCTTCGGAGGTCCTTGTTGCTTGGGCAGGTTAATGTTAAGGGCCTCTGCATATGAGGGTTTAGTGTTGCTATGTGTGGGTGTTGATGGTGTGGGTTTTGAAGGGCTATGTGTTGCTTGAGGTGTAGTGCAGGTGTTAACCTTCTCCTCTTGACTGTCTAGCACAAACTTGGCAGGAGAGAACTTTGCTACCAATTTGGCTATGTAAGTGTATCTCTCACAGTATGTAGTGTTGGGTGGTAGGAGGAGAGGGTTGTCTGTTCACATGAGGCAATTGCTGCATTGCCCCAGTATGCCCAGATTCACCAGGTGGACAGGAGAAATCACCGGAAGCTGACCCTTGGACATGTCTGTTTAGGTACTTTTTTGTAAAGTACAAGAGCTGTTTTCCCTTACCTTTGCAAGGTGCTTTGCAATTATAGGCTGTTTAGTGCCTACGATTAATTTCTCATTATTGACAAGGAGAGCTGAGTGCTTGTATCAGTTTCAGGCTTCCTAGTGCTTTCCAGCAGGTTCTAGAGCAAGTGCTAGTCACAGGGGTTCAGATTTTAGTGCTACTACTGAGAAACCAGCTAGTTCTAAGGGAAAATTTGAAGAGCAGATTTTCTGGCACCTGGAATAGTTTAACTGTAGCCCCGCAGTGCTGCATGATGCGAAAAATGTGCAAACACATGCGTTTTTAAGCCAGAAAGTTGAAAGGGATAGAAATCAGCCCAAAAAGGCTAATAAAATTACAGTTTCAGAGCTGGAAACCACTCCTCTAGTGTTATATAGGCAGTACAATGCTCACCAGTCTTACTGGTAAGTAGTAGGACTTCCCACTACCACAGCAAGGTCTGGGTAGATCTGAGCACAGAAAATAAAGTCCTGAAACCAGCAAAGCCAGGGATCTGGACTATCCTAGCTAGGAAAGGTGGGAAACGAGCAAACAAGATAGTATTTTTTTTTGTTAAAACAGACTAAACAATGCAATAATACAGTAAATAAACACAGAAAAGCCTGACGCACTTGAGTTTGTATCCCTAAACAGTAAATGCAATTAAAACTCTACAAAATTAGCAATTTAAAACTTTTTGAATGAAGCAAAGCAAGTGCACAACTGAAAAACGATTTAAGAGGCAGTAATACAGTAGAATAAGTAGCTAGTCTACATATACAGAGAAGTCTATATATGCAGAAAAGCAGCTAAAACACACAATTCAGCTGCAGTGCAACCTAGAGCACTTGAGTTGTAGCAATATTAAGGCAAATACAGTTTAAATAAATGCACTAAAATATACTCTATATTTCCAAAATGTTTGAGAAGCACAGTCAGAACACAAGGAGAGTCAGGCAATTTTTTTTTTTTTTAGAAAGGGAGAAAGGAGGAACAGAAGGTCTTCTCAGATGTTCTCTCTGTATTAGGTAGAATGAGCTAATGACGCTAGACTGGGAGGAGTGTGCCAGATCAAATTTACAGTAGGGGCGGGCAACTGCAAGGCCAGCAGGTATAACAGCAAGACACCAACAGTGAGAGAGGGTGGGAAAAAATACTAAAGTTAGTAGCCTACACTCTTTTAGACAGTAAAAACTACAGAAATGTTTATCACAGCAGTGAGCCACAAAATGAAAGTTTTTAAACAGATACAGGAGCAAGGAGACTCTACATAATGCTTTTAACTGCAAACAAATCAGTTATATGATACACTCCTTGGCAGGAAATCAAAACAAATAGGTGCTTAACAAGTAGAGAAAATTTCCCGTTAACACCTTGCAACCATAAGCAGCTGATGCAATACCTAACTTCAAATAACCTGCTGTCAGAAGCACAACATGGCTTTAGGCCCCAAGACAGCACCACTATTGCTCTGCTATGTTTTACCAACATAATAAACCAACATAGAAACGATGGTGTGATTGTGTCCACCATGTTCTTAGATTTGCTCATAGGTTCATAGGTGTGCACTAGGCTAATGGCCCTGGGGCCTTTACAAGCCTATCCATAGGATTAACCTGGCATAGTGCCACCTGACCTTAGTTCCCAGTGCCTCTGTCGAGTAGAGCCACTGGTGTTATCTTGGGGGTGAATCTTCTGTTTCCCATCCACTTATCAAGATTTCTCTTGAAGAAGGTCAGTGAGGTGCTCTGCTTGACATGTATGGGAAGTGTGTTCCATAGCACAGGCAGTCTCTGGGTTATGAACCTGTCCCTCCAGCATGCTCTGTTGATTGTGGTAATGAGGTTGAGGTCTCTGGAGTGTGTGGTGTGGAGGGATTGGGATTTCTTTAGATGTGGCATTTCTAACAGAGCTGGGTCAGACATGGCTTTGTAAGTCAAGCAGAGATCGCCTCTAAGTAGGCAATATGAGACAGAGAATAGTTGGAGTTTTTTGAGTCTGTCCATATAGGACAAGTGTTTAAGGCCTAGGATCCTCTTTGTGAGGTACTTTTGCAGCCTCTCCAGTTCTTGAGGGTGTCTAGTGAGGTACATGCCAAATGGGGTATTGTTCTCAATGAGTGGCTTAATGAGGGAAGAGTAGAGGGAGACAATGACCTCTTTCTTCCTGGATGCAAAACCGTTAGTAATGAGATGTGCCACATAGAAGTACTTTCTGACCACAATGGCAATGTGGTAATCAAAAGAGTGGCTGCTGTCAACCTGTGTTCCCAGATCTCTTATAACGCCTTCTGTGCTCAGTGGACTACCATCAATGTGGTAATTCATGGGAAGTGGGTTTCTCCCACAGGGAATGATGACACATTGGCCATGGTTCTGACACCAGTCATTGGTCACAGTGAGGCCATTCTGTAGGAAGTCAGCACCACTTGGAGAGTTAATAATAGCTCCCAACTTGCAACTGTCTGCGAACTTTGTCAGCCAGAGTCCCTTCATGTTGGCCTGGACTTCAGAGAAGTAGATAAAACAGGAGAGGACCCAGGACCAAACCCTGTGGGACTCCACTCATGACTGGCTGGCAGTCTGACTTGGAGTCAGCTACTTTCACACTGTGGGTTCAATCTGTAAGCCAGTTTGCAACCCACCTAGTGATATAGGGGTTGATGCCAAGCTTAGTGAGTTTTTCTATGATTCCTGAGTGGGGAATGGTATCAAAAGTCTTGGCCAGATCAAGATAGGCTGTATGAACCACCTTTCCTTCATCCACAGCTCTGGTGACTGACTCAAAGAAGTCAACCAAGTTGAGCAGGCATGATCTAGCCTTCACAAAACCAAACTGTGTGGGATCCAGAGTTTGGAGATTCCCTATATCCTTGTTTATTTGGTACATGATGATGCATTCCTTTTCTTTGCATATCAGACTCGTCAGGCTAATGGAGCAATAGTTCCCAGGGTCTGTAGTCTCTCCTCCTTTGTGGAGAGGGATAACTGTAGCAGTGCACCATTCAGCAGGGACAAAGCCTGAGATGAGGCTGTGATTGAACAGGGCACACAGGTGAGGTGCCATTTCACTCTGTAGTTCATGTAGAACACAACCAGGATGTTGTCAGGTCCTATAGAAGCTGTATTCTTGGCCTTGGACAGTGCTGTTTTAACCTGTGCAGCAGTAATACTGGGTGCCTGGCAATCTACTGGTATTGTGATTGGTCCTTTGGAGGGAGAGAGAGGGGTAAAGCTGGCACTGAATCTGTCGGCCAGTCTACTGACAATATCTGTTGGCTCGGTATAGGAGGTACCATTGTGCAGTAGCTCAGAGCAAATCTGGGTATTGCCGTGGAGATTCTTTACATAACTATAGAAGGTCTTGTGGTTGTCTTTACTGTCTGCTGCAGTTCTGTTTTCATAGCTAGCTTTAGAGGATTTGATGAGGGATCTCAACTTTTTGTTGAGGCAGATAAGGGAGTTTTTCCAGTCTTGGGACTTCACCTTATTCCGCATCAGTTTCCTCCCTCTGTTGTAGAGTTTGTTTATGGCAGAGGACCACCAGATTGGCTTTCTTTTTTTGGAGGAGATCGTCTTGGTTCTATTGGGTATGGTGAGATCCATGCATTTGTGTACATGTTCGTACAGTGCATTGGTGTATGATTCGGCAGTCATGCAACTATTCTCCATTTCCATGGGTGCCGTGACGTTAGCCACCTGTGTTTTTAGGATCCCAGAGTTAGCTTTGGAAAAGTTTTTCATGGTGGTTACCTTTGCTGAGTGGGTGGGAGGGATGTGGATTTCCAAGGTGGTTCGTTTGTGGTCGGATCTAACTTGTCAAAGGCATTTGATACAGTCTCACACCAGCAACTGCTTTTTTGACTCTCCACAATAGGACTTTCACAGCACTCCTTGTTGTGGTCTCTTAGCTACCTATATGGAAGGCAAAAAGCCTTTATGGAAACAAACCTACTCATCCTTTCAACCAGGTACTACAGGTATCCCTCAGGGCTCTATCCTAGGTCCTCTCCTATTTAATATATTTATTAATGATGTCCATACCTCCACTCAGCATGCTAGTTTAGTTCAGTATGCAGATGACTCAACATTAATACGTGTGGTCTCAACAATAAATAAGCTCCAAGACATTACCCAAAAATCTTTCTCCTCTGTAGAAACCTGGCTCAAAGAATCAAACCTCCTACTCAGCCCCAAGAAAACTAAGTTAATGCTTTTTACCTCAAAAAGTTGCCAAAATCAAAAGCAATCTTACACCATAAAGTCAACAAATAATACTGCCATTGAAAATGTAGCAAACAGTAAATTCCTAGGCATTATAATAGCTGACAATCTCAAATATCACCAGCATAAACTGCACACCATTAAATCGACACACCAGAAACTAGGCTGCCTTTATAGGATCAATGGTTCCTTACAGATACTGCAAGACAAACTCTAGTCATCACCTTCTTACTGCCAACTCTCATAAAGGCCGCTCCTGTCCTAACAAACATAAATAATACTGAAGTAAAGAAACACGACTCCTGCTATAATAAATCAGCTAAATTTGCAACCAGCCTTGTTCATTGGACCCACTGTTGTCAGAGCTTAAAGAGATTAAACTGGCTTGAATTACCCAACTACCTAACATACTAACCACAGCATACAAACTGATTTATCCTCAAAAAAATGCCCTGGACTACAAAACTTATTACTGACCTACTGTCCAGCAAAAGACCTCTGCTCTGTTAACAAATTCTTAACTTCGAAATAAGTCAAATAATGTTGCAAGAGACTCGTTCTACTCCCAATGCGTTGCTAAACTCTGGAATAATATCCCCACACAAATAAAACACTCAGACAAACTCGGTAGTTTTAAACCACTGCTTAAACAACATCTTAACCAGTCCTGGTCCTGCACACACTCATCACAAGGTTAAGACTTTGCATTCACCATATGATATGCTCCAAATACTCTCCTTAACCACAATACTCTCAGCCTCTGATTGAAATGACAAAACAATTCTTATACATAACTGCTGCCTGTACAATCCATTAAATTGCATGTGGGCTTTCTCTTTAGTAACTTCCACCTCTGCAAAATCTTAGAATGTATAAATGTAACTACTGTTTGTGTATAAATGTAAATAGAAATGCAACTACTCTGTGTTTAACTGGAAGTTTGTATAATGCAACATAAGCAAATGGAGCTCTTCTCCCTGGGTCTCTGCTGAAAATGGATATTATCCAGTCAGACTTTCCCGGTAAACAAAGGCAAATAAATAAATAGTTCATTTTGCTTGCACGCTGTGTTTTGTTGTTCATTGAGGTCAGTATATCAGGACACCCCTCTGCAGCAGTATAGGCTGCTTTATCACAGCTGCTTGGCTACTGCCATATATTTTGCAGATACTTATGTTTGCACTAAAAGACGTAGCTGGGTCAGATACAGTAGGACTTGCTGGATGGAAATGTTTGTCTTTAATTAGTGGGAATTACAGACATAAACAAATAAGCTACTCCCCCGCATAAATACGTTTTCCCTCAACAAATGCTACAATGCATAAAAGTAACCTAAAAGCCTCTTGTTCACATGAAACTCAAATTTGAAGGCATCAGCTGACCAATGACCTTATAGTTAGGCGATGAGATGTTAGCAGTATTCACCATGTTGTCATGGGTTTGATTCCCTTGGTGGCTACCTACATGCAGTTTTACTTAGAACAAGTCACTTCCCAAATCTAAGATGCACATGTGCTCCTGGTGACTTACTCTACTGACAAACATAAAGTAGAACAAGAATAATATGTTGTACTTTCTCCAGCATTATGCATTTTTTTACTCATTCTGTCTTCATTATCTAGGCATCATATTATTTGTGAAGTTTCTCTAACTTCTGCTTTCTTCCCTCTGCTATGTGTACTTGTTACAAACGTCCCACTATGCTTTAGGAATCACATTAAGATGGCTGTAATGTTGTATATCACAACTGCTGAGAGTTTACCATCTGTCCTCTAAGCCCTAAAGCACCCAAGGAATCCTAGGGGGTCAAATGGGATAGTAAGAGGAATGAAGTCCATTCTAACGTGCTTCACCGACTGCAGTTACACTGTCAGATTTCCATCAGGAGACAAACTATACAAATGCAGTAAGTAAAACATTTCAGCTGAAGGATATCAGGCAGGAATTTCTGATCAATGAATTTCTGCCTGTACCTTGTTTTCAGAAGCACAAACACTGTTCTAATTTAGACACACAAAAACCTGTCATATTCTTGTCTTTGTTTTCTTGCGGGCGTGGTTATATAACCACATTTTCTCTGGATATCTAAGAAATAATTGCACTGCTGTTATTGTATTTGTGAGTCCCTCACTGACATTTGTTCATGTCTGCCTTCATTCTATGCATCATTTGTGTATCTGTAGTTCTAAAAATATACACATTCGTGTGTATGAAAATAAAGTTCTCTAATCTGACATTTTAGTTACACTGCATAAGTCATTTTTGAATGACAGCTAGAACTTAAGGCGTTAATCTTACTTAAAAGAGACAAGTTGCTCTACATTTGTTTTTTTTTTTTTTTTTTTTACAACAGGAACAGTTCCTTCACTTCTTCCTATTTGTATTATAACTGAAATTTTAAATCATTAACTTAAATACACATCTGACTCTGCTCTCTTAAAATGACACTTCCATAAGGACATTTATTCCATACTTATTGTCAGCTATTTCAGTCAGACCATGAAATAGCTATGCCTCAAGCCAGTACTGTAATCATTCACTGTGAAACTTTTCACCATACATTTCTCAAAAATATTAACATCAGAGATTTTTTTTAAGTAACCAGATAAATCTACTATAGGCATAAGCCTCTTTTCATTTGTGATCCAGAATCACTATCTGGTTAAAATGACTTGTGCAGGTGCACACACACACACACACACACACACACACACACACACACACACACACACACACACAATTTCAGTGGAGGCCTAGAAGCACTGCCTGGTTAAGTAACTTGTTGAGAGTCATGAGTAGGGAAAGGCAGACCGTGGGATTCAAACACTCATTAGCATCTCATTGCCTTAATTATGTGTGTTAAACTATCAGAATGTGATCTTGAGTACCTATATCAGCAGAGCTCAGGAAACTGGGCATGACTCATTCAAAAAGAAACTGGTTCTAGAAACTAAAAAGGCAATACATTGGGTGAGGACATCTGTGAACAGATTTTAGTTGGACTTTGGTAAGGGAGTCTGAGATACCCTAACTAATTTAAATCCTCTGTGGGCAGATGGTATAAATAACATGAATAAGGGCAAGGAATCTAGAGAGTGTTTGCGTGTGTGTGTGTGTGTGTGTGTGTGTGTGTGTGTGTGTGTGTGTGTGTGTGTGTGTGTGTGTGTGTGCCTGTGTGTGTGTGTGCGCATGTGTGTGTGTGTGTGTGTGTGTGTGTGTGTGTGTGTGTGTGTGTGTGTGTGCGTGTGTGCGTGTGTGTGTGTGTGTGTGTTTTCAGGACAACTCTAGTTGGAAAGCATTGATGGTAAAAAGGCCTTGCTTTAGGGTATTGGAGTAGGAGCCAGCTGAAGCCACCCAAGGCTGTAGCTTCTGTGTGAGTGAACTCTCTGGAAAGATAATCTAAGATAACTTCAACACTTGTTCATTTAGATGAAAGTGCAATGTTCTTTGCATGGATTACTGCTGCAGTACTATTATAAAGGAACTCAGTCATAGGACACTTCCAATGTCTGTTCCCTCCTCCGCAGCCAGGCTGACTCCTCCTACAAGAGACATCACCACACCCCTTAGTATAAGGAGGAGCCAGGTACTCTAGATGATTGTCACTTTTGAAGTGACACCCTGACTCATACCTCTCAAGTGCACCTCATTATGAGGAATGTACCTCATTTGGGGTCTTAAAAAGTTCATGTTCCTCAAAGTTCCACATTAAAAGGGTCTGTCACGTATTCAGTTTTAACTGATATCCATGGTAAATAGAAAGGAATCATATCACTTTATTAAAAGAGCCTTTTTAGAACTAAAACCAGCATATTTTAACCATCCTATGACCTTCCTACTTGAAGTTGTTAGTAAGCCATTAGTATGTGTTCCACATTTTGCCCATTTGTTCCACTTTATGAGGCCTAGTATTCATCATTTGGGAGATGGAAGGTTGAGAGCTCTGCCCTGACTCCATGTGCAAAAATAGGCAAAAGGGGTTGTGGATTGATGGATATCATACAATTTTAAAGGAAAGCACCTAAGACAATCTTTAAAATGCAGATACAGAGAAGGTATAGAGAGTACACATCAAGCAAATAAATTTATCACAAAGTCAACGTCACATCTTCTCACTATCAGCTCAGCAAAAGAGAAAACTTCATACAAAATTGCCTTTATTATTTTGTGCAAAGTGAATCTTCAGGATTTTTCAGAACAGTCATTATATACTTTTGTTTATCAGTAAAGATTTGTTATGGAATCCATACTTCAATGATTAAGAAGAGGCAACAAAATCACCAAATGTAACTCTTGTCAAAGGCAGCAAAATCACAAAAACGAAACAGGAGTTACCAGCCACGATATCTTTAACGAACAGTATAACAAAATTTAGTCCAATCCCATAAAAGGCTCCAAACTGGCTTTATTGAGGTCCAAGGAAAAAATAAGCACTTTCACGTAGTACACAGCTACGCTTCATCAGATTATACTTAGACTAAGAAGAAGCTCACATTATATACAACCCAAGGCGGGAAAATTATTTACTATAGTAACTAAAGCTGTCTAATTAATAGAAGTAACAGAAGTGATAATCTCATTAACATCGTCATTTAGAAAAAACTGCCGTTCCAGATTTAAAGTGAAACTAACATCACCATTGAGATTCAACTCCTATAAGCAGTTCTCATAAACAACTATGTTGTGAAGCACTTATACTTTAACATATTAAAAAATGTAAATATATATATAAAATTAAAGCCTTATGCTTTAATGTGAATACAGTCATTCACATACTTTGTAAATCTTTAGAATATGTCTCAGTTTCTATGAGAAACATACATCACAAAATACGGCGCACATATAGGTATTAAAAAATGAATAGTAACAATAAAATTTAGCGCACCATCGATGATAAAGGATCAAAAGTTAAAAACAGCCCATCGCTGATCTTTTATAGTCACAAAACAAAGTGACTAGTTTTCTTTCGTTACTATTTAATTCATTCTTGTATTTCGCTATATTTTCAAGGCGTAAATAACGCCATGACGTCACTTGATAAATACAGTGATCGTCAGTTAGTAAAATAATGAAGTGCAGAGTGCAACAAGAGTATCTTGAGCCAATTTTAAGATATGAAAATCTTACTTGTAGCAAAAAACTCAAGTACTAACTGAACTAATATGTGTACACATTTCTAAAAAGGCACAAAGGTGCAAGGTCTGTAATTGCTGCAGTTTGTATCCACGGATATATGTAAATGGATCCAAAAAGGGGGATTACGAATGTATGTTATATAGCTTACTGGATCTAGAAGCTAAACAAGCTTCAGGAAGGGGAACTATCAGCAACCAAGTGAAATATAATGTAGAACCTAACGACAATTACATTTTATATATATATATAAGATCTGAGAAGATAAGTGAAGAATAAAATAATCATAATAAGAAATAAATGTCAAAATTATCCATACTCTTGCAGGATCTGTAGTTTATAATGTTCTAGCCATTATATAAAAAAACTTTTTTGAGAAAGAGTATATATATATACTTTTCCATGTGTTAATGAACTAGAAACAAAACACTATAGAGAATGTAAATATGTTTCGAACATTAGTATGATAAAATATAATTATGTAATATTATTATAAGATATAAAATATACATGTAGATCTCATGCACATGAAATATGGTATATAAGTACATGTGCAGATGTCACCAAACGATATTAATCAAGTCAAAAGCACCAATGATAAAAATATTAATAAAAAACATAAAATGTGAAATAAAATAAAATGGAATAATTATAATGAAGTGATGACAAAACAGATGTTAAATTTGATGCATGTGAATGAACCATTCACATAGTGTATATTCTATAACTACTATGTCTTTTTCAAAACTTTTGTATTAATATGGGTTTAATAGATATAGCTGAATTTAGGCCTGGAGGTTGATGGGCCGCAAGCTTCAGGATCCAATTTAGCTCAATAACCGAAAGGTTATTCTGATTATCTCCACCTCTTGGGTTCTTAGTTACTATTTGTAATATCCTAAAGGAGAAAAATGTGTGGGAAATTCCTGAATATGCCTGGCTAAAGCATTGGTTTCCACCTTCCTACTTATATCATACAAATGATTGTATATTCTCTCTTGCAGTTTTCTCTTCGTCAGCCCCACATAAAATGCTTGGCATGACTCACAAGTAGAGAGATATATCAAATTTGTAGTATTACATGTGGCATAGAATGTGGGGACAAATGTATAGTTGTTATTAGGATGTTTATATACCTAATTTTTTGAAATAAATTGACATCTGTTACAATGATTACAAGGAAAAGTCCCTGTTTTATTATAAATGACTCCCATTGGATCAGCACCAATATAAGAATCATTACATAAAATTTGCTTTAGATTCTGACTGTTTCTGTAAAGGAAACTAGGTCTATCACCTACTAATTCTTTTGTCCGACTATCTAATGTAAGAATGTTCCAAATTTTAATAAAGATTCCCCTAAGGTGAGTAATGTCACTGGTATATTTTATAGTGAATCTTATTCTATCGTCAAATGGGGATAAGTGTTGCATAGATCTTTCATCATATAGTGTATTGTTCTTGTCATCCTTTTTATGGGACTTAAATGAGCTTAACTCTATATCACCTAAGGTCTCGTGTCTCACTTTTTTTATCATTGCCATTGGATAGCCTCTTTCATAAAATAATTCTTCTAAGGAATCTGCTTCTTGGGATAGGAGATGTAATTCCCTGCATAATTTTGAAATTCTAATAAATTGACTCTTTAGTATGCCATAGAATGTATATCTTGGATGCATACTATCGTATACAAGGAGGCTATTCTTCCATACTGGCTTTCTATATAAGGATGTTACTAATGTACCATTATCTCTAAGGCAGAGAGTAACATCTAGGAAGTCAATCTTCTCACTTGAGATCTCTTTTGTAAATTTCAAGAAACTAGTAGTTGTTTCAAGATATGTTAATAGCAATTCAAAAGTTTCTTGTGTTCCTTGCCAGACGATAAGAATGTGGATTATCGTTTTTATCTGAAGATTTTCGGAGTTTTATTTGGCTTGGCTTCACATGGTGCTTCACATGGTGCACTCTTTATTATTATTTTTTATTCTGCTTCACAACATAGTTGTTTATGAGAACTGCTTATAGGAGTTGAATCTCAATGGTGATGTTAGTTTCACTTTAAATCTGGAACGGCAGTTTTTTCTAAATGACGATGTTAATGAGATTATCACTTCTGTTACTTCTATTAATTAGACAGCTTTAGTTACTATAGTAAATAATTTTCCCGCCTTGGGTTGTATATAATGTGAGCTTCTTCTTAGTCTAAGTATAATCTGATGAAGCGTAGCTGTGTACTACGTGAAAGCGCTTATTTTTTCCTTGGACCTCAATAAAGCCAGTTTGGAGCCTTTTATGGGATTGGACTGAATTTTGTTATACTGTTCGTTAAAGATATCATGGCTGGTAACTCCTGTTTCGTTTTTGTGAATCCATACTTCAACTAACACTACAACATCACTAATTCTTCAGAGTAACTTGGCAAAACCTTGGGAGCAAGGGTGCTTAACTTCAATCATTACAGCACTGTTTGGGTTTGTCTGTAAAGAATAAAGAAGTTCAGACTCTTACCTTTCTGAATTTGGCAGATGATGATGTGATTAAGGAATTAAACACAACTAACCTTACTAAAGAGGAACAACTTAGACACATAATGATGAAGTTTCAACAGTACCGTGAGCTGAAGAACTTCCCACTAATTTGCCATAATTTGTTATTTGTTTTTCACTACAAAATAAGGTTCACAAGTGTCTACTGATGCATGTATAGTGGCACAGAGCCATAAACTGACAAGTGGAGATTTGCATGATTCATTCTTGTAAGATAAGTTGTATGTAGTTTAACAGCATGAGAAGTAAACTTGTATTTAAATTGGATTTAACATTAGAAAAATCAGTAAATGTGCATAAAGCAGCTGAGATAACTAGCATTCAAATGAAAGAGCTTGCTGAGGCTTTATATGTGCATAAAACTAAAATAAAGCTAAAGCCTGTTGGAAATAGACAAAGCGATAGTGTAAAGTCAAAACAGAGTGTGACAAATGCAACTAATAGTATGGCAGCAGCAAAGACAGCTTCAGTAATGCATGAAACTGGTGATTCAGTTAAACATGCAGTATGGTTGGTTCAGAAGCAGCCATCTTGCCCTGTGTATGGCTACCAACAACACAAAATCCATGTCTGGCTCTTAACAGAAAGTGCCACAACTGTGATCATGCCAATTATATTTTACAAGTATACAAGTTTAAAACAAAAGGATGAAGCCTGTTTTGCAAGTAGTAGAAGCCAATCAAGTAAATGGTAATGCAGCCGGTCTTTCCTCTAGCTGAACTAACCAATGTAGCACAAACAATGCTATAGACCTGTGTGTTGAGACTATGCAACCAATGTCTTCTTTGAACTCAAGTGCTCAGTAAGCATGCCAGGGTAAAAATCACTGGACTGAAACAGTGTGCAAATGATATATTTATCACATTTAAGTTAGATAACATGGTTGAGTGTAACATAATTTCCTGAGCTGCCATATCTTACCCATGCACCTATGAAAGTGCCAGGGTCTTACCCATGCACCTATGAAAGTGCCAGGGTCTTATCCATGCACCTATGAAAGTGCCAGGGTCTTATCCATGCACCTATGAAAGTGCCAGGGTCTTACCCATTCACCTATGAAAGTGCCAGGGTCTTACCTATGCACCTATGAAAGTGCGAGATACACAGAGGCAGAGAATGACCAAGAAGCTGCAACATATGGAAGACCCTAGAGTAATAATCAAACAAGCCAAATCAAATTTGCGGGTCAGTAGTATTTTGACTTTAGTCAAACCAGGCAGGATTAGGATCTTTACTGACCCATAAGATCTGAATAAAGTCATATTGAAGAAGCACTGTCATCTGAAAACTCTAGAAGAAGTGCTCTCCCTGTAGAAGAAGTGCTCTCCCTGTAGAAGAAGTGCTCTCCCTGTAGAAGAAGTGCTCTCCCTGAAAACCAGAAGGAAATGGTTTGGATCCTTGATGATGTCATTTGCAGACTTTGAAAAATAAAAACTGCATCCAGTCTTCCATCAAAATTGCATCCAGACTGTTCCAGATGGTGTGCCTTTTACAGCCCTCTTAGAAGATACAGATTTCTTAACATACTAGTTAGAATTTCATCTACTCCAGAGGTATTTCAGAGAGCAGTGGTCCACATAATCAAAGGCTTAAAGGTTGAGTTTAACATCATTTCCATATGTGCGCATTCAAAGATGGCATACCAAAACTGAGAAAATATGCTTGTTATAGGAAGTTTCATGCATACAAACCTAGCAATAACAAAATTGTTTATAATTATTACAACTTACATTTTGCTATTAGTGAGCCTTGTGTTGTTACACAGATGGCAGTCACCACAGAAGTGCATTGGAAACCTACATTCAGATTTCAAAGCTATAATATACTTTGCAGTGCCTTTTACAAAAAAATACGTCAACATGTCTAACAGCTTTTAAAGCTGTTTGATGAGAGATATGCCTTCCTTATGGCCAGCATTTGCATGGCAGTGTGAATTCTGTGATAGTGTATAAAGCTGTTATACACTTTGCACTACAATGTATTTTTCAACTTCTTGGACTTCAAGGCAACTAAAACTCTCCATGTATTACAAATAATTATGTCCAGATAGCTGATCATAGCCATTTGTTAATGTGTCCTCAAAAAGATTCGAGAAATCCATCTCTCAAGTACTGCTCTCAAGATGAATTTCTTGGATTTGTTTCTCTAGGACATCAAAAGCATGGTTATTACCTGTGACATGGCCATAATACTCTAATGGGAATGGAATTGTTTTAGTCCTTGACACCAACCAGTGATTTTCACAGATAAAACTGCACAAAGCAAGATTCAAATGATTACCAGATCATCTGTAACTTAAACCAAAAAAATATCAAATTTGGTAACAGCAATAAATATATGAGTCATATCTTAACTAATACTGGAATACAATAAGATCATGGAAATTTTAGAGGAGTGGTTAAAATCCAGAATTACTCTGACAAACAGCTGATGTTAAGGCTTTATGGGCATGATATAGTAGTTACCATAACCATTTTCAATAACCATGCTACCAGAGCTAGAGACTGCAACACTGCATTATCGTGATGTGACAAATTAATGTTTCCAGTTGATGATCACCAATCCAGGTTCAAAGCACTTACAGGAGAATAGGCCATGGCATAGGGACCAGCAGCCATGACAGATGCACAGACACAATATGCTCAGATAAAAAGAGTAACTGACCATTGCATTATGGTTGTGGGAAGGTGTATGAATACATTTATACTAGACCAGTTACAATCTGATCATAAGCTGCTACAGAACGCTCTTTACAGGACATTCCCTAAATCTCTATGGAGACTGTAGAAAATTCTTTTGTCACTGCAGAGGATTGATTTAACTGCAATATGCAAGCCTGAGAAGGGAATGTGTGTCTCAAACAGTACAGACATAATCCCTTACACCAGAATCAGGAAGTTATCTTCATTGCATCTCACTTGTCAATTTGTACAGAAAATATCAGAATTTCTTTGTCATGCTGAAAATGACATAGAGTTACATTTGTTGAAAAGTATGATTTCAGAAAATGACCAATGTCAAGAGAAAAGTACCATTACTGATTCAAATCTGCTACACCTATTGTGATAAAATTCATGAGTCACAAGAACTGATGTTCAACTCTATCCAAGGGACTGTAACAAGTGTGGTACTCAAACTCATGTTAGAGAAAATACAAAAATCACACTTAGGAATTATCAAATGCAAAGAAAGGGAAGTGCTGTTTTATTTTGACCAGCAATGTGCATGCTTATTGAACATGTGGTAAAAAATGTCAGATCTGTAACATGTATCACAAAAGAAGGTCCAACAATTCCTCATGAGATTGCAGATTGTCCATTGATTAAATTTACTTTGGCTTTATTGCATTTTAAGACAATTAATACCTTATTTGTGTTAATTACTATTCCAGGTATCTTGAGGTTATTAAACTCAAAGATGATTAATCTCTAGATGACATAACACTGTTGAAATCAGTTTTATTCTCAGCATAGTATCCCTGGCATGCTTAGCACAGATAATGGTCTGCAGTTTGTGAGTCAAGAAATCAACATTGGCCATAACAGAAGGAGTTTTCAGCTTATCACATCTTCACTAAGATATTGGCAGTCAAATGGTCAAGCTAAAAGCATTATTAGAACTATAAGGAGTATTAAAAAAAGTATTGCCAGCTGAAAGCAAGACTGCTATCTTGTACTTATCGGGTAATGGAACAGTCCATTCCAGGACGCATGGCTCTCACATTGTAAGTTCTCCATGGAGAGGACAAGAATGAAGTGAGCAGCATTCTTTGTTCTACTTCCAGTTAGAAAGATTTTGAAATGTCCAAGCATCTTGGCAACCAATCCGACAGAAGCAGAAATTCTGCCTTAACAAGTCCGCCAAGTAATCACCATTACTTACACCAGGCGAGATAGCCTGTGTCCAGAATTTAGATGACAAACATTAGCAGCAGGAGAAAGCAGTTGTTGTTGTTGGTATATTGAGTGCACCAAGGTCCTTCCTTTGACAAAACACAAGGTAGTTGGTACCTAAGAAGGATAAAAAAGCAGATCTGCAAAACTGTACTGTTCGCACAACAATGTAGTGAAATTACTGATAAATTATCACTGAGTGTCACAGAATCCCAGACTGAGAGTGTTCTGGAATGTGATTCCAACAAGCGTTCTGACAATGGCAGTGTTCCAGCTAATTTCTCCATTGCTGGATCTCATGATGACAGTTTAACAGATTATGACCAACTACAATCAGTGTCTTCACATTCTGACATAACTACCATCACATTTCTAAGTGACTGTAACCTATGTATATATGATTTAAAAAAAAACAGTACAGGGGATGACAATGTCACATGCCATGGCAGAAACACTAATCTATATATTTTGTAAATATTCCTTCCGTTAAAGAAAGTATGTATGTCTGTCATTTAACATCCCTAAACAGCAGCACAGTCAACAGTGTATATATATATATATATATATATATATATATATATATATATATATATATGTTTATTTTAATGCAAGCGTAAACCTTAAGGGAAGAGATGTACTGTCACATGACTGTGACTTGCTTTGGCACCTGTTGCCATCTTAGTAAACAGTATGGTTGTTTACTCACCACATCTGCTGTCCCCATCTAGTTAGTTACGTTTTTGGTGCCTATACACTTTAATTTAGCCTACTAGATGTTGTACTTTGTTGTCCATTGATTCAATTTTGTTCCCCGTATCCATCTGTTATATAAATCCTGCTAAATTTAGATTCTCTTTTCTTCCATCGTTTCTGCATCTGTAGTGTTTGTTTCTCAGATATAATTAAGGTCACTATGGAATGCCTGCTGGCATATAATTTATCCCACTATTACCCTCAGGGACAACACGCTAATCTGGATTCAAGAACACATACTTGTAAAAGTAAGTTGCAATAAATAGACGAACGCATTCAGTAGATTATGACTGAGTTCGTTTACTAGACCACTGCTGACTCTGTTTCTCAGTTGCCTTTTCCTCAAGCAGGTTTTCCATGCTGATCATATCATGCATTGTTCTCCTTAGGAATCATCGCTCACATAGAGTATCACACACTTCGAATGTTATTCATGCATTATTCTCCTTAGGAATCATCGCTCACATAGAGTATCACACACTTCGAATGTTATTCATGCATTGTTCTCCTTAGGAATCATCGCTCACATAGAGTATCACACACTTCGAATGTTATTCATGCATTATTCTCCTTAGGAATCATCGCTCATATAGTTAGAGTATCACACACTTCGAATGTTATTCATGCATTATTCTCCTTAGGAATCATCGCTCATATAGTTAGAGTATCACACACTTAGAATGTTATTCATGCATTATTCTCCTTAGGAATCATCGCTCATATAGTTAGAGTATCACACACTTCGAATGTTATTCATGCATTATTCTCCTTAGGAATCATCGCTCATATAGTTAGAGTATCACACACTTCGAATGTTATTCATGCATTATTCTCCTTAGAAATCATCGCTCATATAGGTAGAGTATCACACACTTAGAATGTTATTCATGCATTATTCTCCTTAGGAATCATCGCTCATATAGTTAGAGTATCACACACTTCGAATGTTATTCATGCATTATTCTCCTTAGGAATCATCGCTCATATAGTTAGAGTATCACACACTTAGAATGTTATTCATGCATTATTCTCCTTAGGAATCATCGCTCATATAGTTAGAGTATCACACACTTAGAATGTTATTCATGCATTATTCTCCTTAGGAATCATCGCTCATATAGTTAGAGTATCACACACTTAGAATGTTATTTTTCTGTTGTTAACTGAGATACAGATGTGTATAATTTGAAATGTGCAACTGAATACACTCTTCAGCCTCATGTAGTTAATGGGGTCTCCATGCCGTCTCATTTCTATACTAATGACATGTTTATAAAAACATGGAAAGTACATTACTATTTGTCTGCACTAATTAAAAATAAAAGACCAAGTTGAAACTAGCTGGCCAGATGGGTAGGCATAATGGTTAATGTGTTTACCTTGTAGACTCAAGGTACAGGGTTCAGTTCTTACCTTTGAGTTGCATATTTGGCTAGACTTAAAAAGGCCCACAAGAGCAGATAGCCTAGTACTAACCCATGAACTAGCAATAATTTTATCATCTGTTATTGCTCTGACTGAAATAATTGATAACAGTGGAATGGATGTAGACTGGCCCACAGATCATACTATGCCCATGGGGGGGGTTAACATACGTCAGGCCTAGAAGAGACTGTTAATGTGCCACATACACCATGTAGTGAGTACTTATTGTCCTATATGACTGCTTACTGCCTTCAGGTGCTTCCAAGTGAGGTTACCCCCCCTCTATCTTAGCCATCTGCACAAGCAGGGCTATGCCTCCTGGGTTTCCTACTTATGCCCTACCTTATTCCTGTCTGAGCAGATCACGTCACAGATAATTGATTACCTGTTTTTCATACATCTTTTATAGTTACCTGTCTCCACCTGCTAACCCTCACTATTAATGTGGTATGACTAACTTACATCACAGACCCTACTTTTATCAGAACGGGCAAACCTCCAAAACACAGTACCAATATTGCACCTTTATACCTTAATTATACTGATTCATTTTAAACTCCCCACAACAAAATTCCTCAAGAACTTTTCCACCTTTTCACAGTAAAGTTTAATGTCCCATCACAGATCCCCCTCATGCTTTCTTCTTTAATAAGTTCATAGGTAAGTAATATGCTAGTTTCCCTTGCGGACAATTTTAAGTCTAGCCAATTTCCTTTTCCAAGTTTAGAATCAAAACCATTACCTTGTGTCTGTGAGGTAAACACCTTAACCATTGAAACAACAACCCCCAACCCCAGCTCAATTATTTTCAGTTTTTTCATACCGTATGCCTTTTAAGCACACTGTGCACTTCTTGGGCTTGGGGTCTACAATTGTTGTAGTTACTTTTTATAGGATTCTGTTTCAGGATGTAGGGTATATAAAGTTGTTCATGGAAGAGATCCCCAAAATCCCATTCTTTGAATTCTGCTTATATAAAGGTGACATAAATGCCCCAGGGATAGCATGGTAAATGTTGTCAGCAAAAACATTCTTAGGAAAACATCAATCATTTTAGATACTGTTAGTTTTCACAGCCTGTTACCTCACCTACAAAAATAAATAATGTACCGGATGTGTTTCTAATCACAAGCATCATCAGGGAATGTGAACTACATAATTCCACCCTTCTGTAGCTCAAAGCATCATGGAATGTACTGTAATTTGCAGATCATGGACACTAGTATTAATTTAGGAGATCATCAAACAAGAAGATGCTATTATGTGGATTATGATTCTTTTAAGTATGAACCATTTAGTTGTGACTGGAGAAATGCATTTGCTGGAGATAGTGCAGCTGATACCTGCTCAACTTCTAACTTTAAATCGGAGAGTTTGAAAGGTAAATACCACTTATATAGGAAAAGAAAAGAAGTCAAAGTACCCCCATGGTGGAATTGAAGGGTACTGACACTAGCAAGAAAAAAAATATTAGTTAGGTGGAGTCGACAAATAATCTATCAGGGAAGAAAAAGATTAGATATTTGGAAACAAGTATTAAATCTAGAAAGGCAATAAATAGGCTAATGAGGCTATGAATTCTGGTAACAAGTATTAAATCTAGAAAGGCAATAAAGAGGCTAATGAAGCTATGAATTCTGGTAACAAGTATTAAATCTAGAAAGGCAATAAAGAGGCTAATGAAGCTATGAATTCTGGTAACAAGTATTAAATCTAGAAAGGCAATAAAGGGGCTAATGAGGCTATGAATTCTGGTAACAAGTATTAAATCTAGAAAGGCAATAAAGAGGCTAATGAGGCTATGAATTCTGGTAACAAGTATTAAATCTAGAAAGGCAATAAAGAGGCTAATGAGGCTATGAATTCTGGTAACAAGTATTAAATCTAGAAAGGCAATAAAGAGGCTAATGAGGCTATGAATTCTGGTAACAAGTATTAAATCTAGAAAGGCAATAAAGAGGCTAATGAGGCTATGAATTCTGGTAACAAGTATTAAATCTAGAAAGGCAATAAAGAGGCTAATGAGGCTATGAATTCTGGTAACAAGTATTAAATCTAGAAAGGCAATAAAGAGGCTAATGAGGCTATAAATTCTGGTAACAAGTATTAAATCTAGAAAGGCAATAAAGAGGCTAATGAGGCTATAAATTCTGGTTTGTGCAGAACTGAAATGAAACCCTTGTCTAAGCATGATATGGAATATAAAGATGAATACAGAAATATCCTGTTCTTGTTACTTGGTTGGGAGGGAGGCCTAATGATTAAGGTGTTGGCCTTGCAAATACAAGGTACAGGGTTTGAATCTCACAGGGGATAACTGGCTAGGCTTAAAATGGCTCGCAAGAGCAGTTAGCCTAGTACTAACCTATGAACCTATGAACCTATGAACCTATGAACCTAAACCTGATAATGGATATGGAGAACATAGTATTTACCATGTTCTTCACAGAATCCTATACGTGAAAAACTCTCCATGACCCAGGAAATATTTCAGATGCAAACACAGACTGATTACAAATCAAACTGGAATGGTTGCATAAAACCTTATTAAGAAATTATAAGCATACTGTGTCATGGCCCGGTTAACCAAATGGGTGAGATGCACGCTATGTCGAATATTGACTGTGTTATTTCAACAATCGCTGTAGGAAACATATGTCTCTATTATTTGAAAAAAGGCATTTATAATACACACATATTTATAAAGGTGGTGGTACTGCGGTAGCGTCGTCGACTCACAGCAAGACGTTGTCCGTTCAATTCTCAGCTAAAGCGTCTTCTGCATGGAGATATGCATGAATGGGCGTACCTTCTTTGAAGGTTGTGCGTCAGGGCTGGTAACTCGGCGCGTAAAAATCTACTGCCAATCATTAGCGGACCGGAGTTCCGCTGTGGTGACCCCTAACCGGGAAAAGCTGAAAGACACACAAACAAACATGTTTATAAAGGAGGTAATTGTAAGAATGCATATAATTATAGCCAATAAGCCGCAGCAATGTTATTGAAAAACCTTTTGAGAGGATCCTAATCAATGCAAGAGTCAGGCGTTCACCAAAATATGAACATCATTCAGCGTGGGTTTATGCAAGGCAGGGCCTGTGTAATCAGTCTAGCATCTTGGATGCTGTAATGATGACAGAATTCCACTAAACATAACCCCCCTGACATTTGGCCTAGAGCCACACCTGGCTTTTGTAGCTATACCAAGTAACTGGTAATGGTGCGGTAACTCCATAACTCATATATGATTAGATGGACAATGATTGGGAATACAATAGGAGGTGACGATCAGAGGAGTAGGGTTAACGTATTTTGGTAAGTCATGTGCCACAAGGCTGAGTTCTAGGACCCTTTCTGTTTCATGTGCTCATGATTACTATGCCAAATGGTCCCAGGTGCTACATTAGAAACTTTGCAGAGTCTCGTTACTAAAGTCAAAGACCTCAGCAACTCCAGAGTTACTTGGATGAACTGTACATGCGGGCTGTAGAAAACCGGGTTTGTTCAATAGTGGGAATGTAAAATTATGAATGTTAGCTCTAAAAAAGTAAGCACTACCCATATGCTCTATATAAAGACATTATTACTGAATGCAATTATATTAAAGATTTACGGATTTCATCATCAAATAAACATGACCGTAGACTTTGTGTAACTTAAGTTTCATTGCTTGAAAGTTTAATTAAATTAATGAAAGAATTTGGAACTAGTTTTTGCATTTTCCTCTGATGATCTTGTTTTTACATTCTGTTGAGTGTTTGTTCTTAAGATTGGATTTTTGGGGGCCTATAAGTAGTTGTGAATCAGATCACCATGTTTAAATACAGGTAAGGGAATCCTGGGTTAGATTTTGCAGAGTATCCATTTTGTAGCAGTGCAGATCAGAGTGGAGTCATCCAAATAGTAGATGATTTGTGCACATTTGCTTCCTAAGTGGAAGTCATTTCACAAATATGTAGAGTAAGAGAGGGTCTAAAATAGAGCCCTGGGAGACTGTCACTGTTATGGGAAGGAAAAGGGGATGTTATTTTACCTTTTAACAGTCTGTTGTCTGCAGGACAGGTAGCTGTCTGGATATCTACACTTATGGAGGAATTTTTTGTAGCAGTGTGTGAGAAATTGTGTCAAATGCCTGCAGTAAGTCAAGGGAAATTATAGAGACTGTGTTTCTTTTATTTCTGTTTTGACTTATACTGGTTATGAAATTAAGAATGGCTGCAGTAGTGCTATGGTTAGGATGGAAGCCATGCTGTTTTGGAGGCAACAAACTGGTGTCTGAAATGAAAGAGAGTACTTGTGCTTGCATACATTTCTCAAGGGCATTTGAGAGTAAAACTAGAATAATTATTGGTTCATAAGATCTGTGAAAATGGCACACTTGTGTAAGGGTAAGCGGTAAGATTTTTTCCACGTCGGGAATGTAATATTCTTTAATTGATCAGTTAATTAAAATAAAAACTGATTACTCGAGCATTTCCTGTCATCTTATAGGTTCATAGGTTGGTACTAGGCTATCAGCCCTAGGGCCTATACAAGCCTAGCCATAACAATTCCCTGGCTATTTCTTCCCACATTATTTACTTTCCTGGACCCCTGTCTAGCAAGGTGACTGACGTGATCCCTGGGGTGAATTTCCTTTCTCCCATCCAATCGTCAAGGTTCCTCTTGAAGAGGTCCAAAGAGGCACTCTGCTTGACATGTATGGGCAATCTATTCCAGAGTCTGGGGAGTCTCTGGGTCAGGAACCTATCCCTCCAGCATGTTTTGTTTATTGTGATGACAAGGTTTAGATCCCTGGAGCGTGTAGCTCTGAGAGATTGGGATTTCTTTAAGTGTAGCATGTCCAACAGCTCTGGGTTTGACATGGCCTTGTATGTTAAGCAGAGATTGCCTCTGAGCAGACGATATGTGACAGAGTACAGCTGGAGTTTTTTAAGGCGGTCAGCGTAGGGCATCTGCTTTAGGCCTGTGATTCTTTTAGTGAGGTATTTCTGAGGCCTTTCCAGTTGTTGCAGATGTCTTGAGAGGTACATACCAAATGGGGCGTTGTATTCTATAATGGGTCTAATGAGGGATGAGTACAGTGGGACAATGACCTCCTTTTTTCTGGATGAAAAGCCCTTCGTGATGAGGTGTGCCACATAGAAGGATTTCCTGACTGTTGTGGCGATGTGGTTATCGAAGGTGAGACCACTGTCCACCTGTGTCCCTAAGTCTCTTATCACACTTTCTGTGTTTAGTGTACTGCCACCTATATGGTAATTCATGGATACATGTTTTTTCCCAAAGGGGATAACAATACATTTCTTGGCATTGAGCTTGAGCCCATGGCTCTGGCACCAAGCATCTGTTTCTGTAAGGCACTTTTGTAGAGTATCCACATCATTTGGGGATTCAATAATGGCTCCCAGTTTGCAGTCATCTGCAAACTTTGTTAGCCAGAGTCCCTTAGTGTTGACCTGTACTTCAGAGAAGTAGATGCCAAACAAGAGCGGTCCTAGGACTGAACCCTGAAGTACTCCACTTGTCACTTGTCTGGAGCTGGATTTGGAGTCAGCTACTTTTACAGTGTGGGTTCTATCAGTAAGCCATTTAGCAACCCATTGGGTGACATAGGGATTAATGCCCAACTTAGTAAGTTTATCTATGATTCCAGAGTGGGGGATGGTGTCAAAGGCCTTGGCAGGGTCTAGATAGGCTGTGTGGACCACCTTACCCTTGTCCATGGCTCAGGAGACTGATTCAAAGAAGTCAATCAGGTTCAGAAGACAAGATCGGCCCTTCACAAACCCAAACTGGGTGGGGTCCAGTGTTTGAAGGTTGCCAATGTCTTTGTTTATAAGTTCCATGATAATACGCTCCATGGCCTTGCAGATAAGGCTTGTCAGACTGATGGGACGGTAGTTTCTGGGATCCAAGGTGGATCCCCCCTTGTGGATTGGGATAACTGTAGCTCTGCGCCACTCAGTGGGCATGAAACCTGAGGTGAGGCTATGATTAAACATGACACTTAGGTGAGGTGCCAGTTCATATTGTAGTTCATGTAGTACACAGCTCGGGATGTCATCTGGTCCCATGGATGCTGTATTCTTGGCTTTAGAGAGTGCATTTTATACCTGTGTGACCGTTATTACTGGAATTTGGCAATCTTCCGGTATTGAGATGGGCCATTTCGGGGTGAGAGGGGGTGAAGCTGGCACTGAATCGATCTGCCAGGATATTGGCAATATCCTTCGGATCAGTATATTTAATGCCTATGTAGAGTAAGAGAGGGTCTAAATAGAGCCCTGGGAGACTGTCACTGTTATGGGAAGGAAAAGGGGATGTTATTTTACCTTTTAACAGTCTGTTGTCTGCAGGACAGGTAGCTGTCGGGATATCTACACTTATGGAGGAATTTTTTGTAGCAGTGTGTGAGAAATTGTGTCAAATGCCTGCAGTAAGTCAAAATTATAGAGACTGTGTTTCTTTTATTTCTGTTTTGACTTATACTGGTTATGAAATTAAGAATGGCTGCAGTAGTGCTATGGTTAGGATGGAAGCCATGCTGTTTTGGAGGCAACAAACTGGTGTCTGAAATGAAAGAGAGTACTTGTGTTTGCATACATTTCTCAAGGGCATTTGAGAGTAAAACTAGAATAATTATTGGTTCATAAGATCTGTGAAAATGGCACACTTGTGTAAGGGTAAGCGGTAAGATTTTTTCCACGTCGGGAATGTAATATTCTTTAATTGATCAGTTAATTAAAATAAAAACTGATTACTCGAGCATTTCCTGTCATCTTATAGGTTCATAGGTTGGTACTAGGCTATCAGCCTAGGGCCTATACAAGCCTAGCCATAACAATTCCTGGCTATTTCTTCCCACATTATTTACTTTCCTGGACCCCTGTCTAGCAAGGTGACTGACGTGATCCCTGGGTGAATTTCCTTTCTCCCATCCAATCGTCAAGGTTCCTCTTGAAGAGGTCCAAAGAGGCACTCTGCTTGACATGTATGGGCAATCTATTCCAGAGTCTGGGAGTCTCTGGGTCAGGAACCTATCCCTCAGCATGTTTTATTTATGGTGATGACAAGGTTTAGATCCCTGGGCGTGTAGCTCTGAGGAATTGGGATTTCTTTAACTGTAGCATATCCAACAGCTCTGGGTTTGACATGGCCTTGTATGTTAAGCAGAGATTGCCTCTGAGCAGGCGATATGCGACAGAGTACAGCTGGAGTTTTTAAGGCGGTCAGCGTGAGGCATCTGCTTTAGGCCTGTGATTCTTTTAGTGAGGTATTTCTGAGGCCTTTCCAGTTGTTGCAGATGTCTTGAGAGGTACATACCAAATGGGGCGTTGTATTCTATAATGGGTCTAATGAGGGATGAGTACAGTGGGACAATGACCTCCTTTTTCTGGATGAAAAGCCCTTCGTGATGAGGTGTGCCACATAGAAGGATTTCCTGACTGTTGTGGCGATGTGGTTATCGAAGGTGAGACCACTGTCCACCTGTGTCCCTAAGTCTCTTATCACACTTTCTGTGTTTAGTGTACTGCCACCTATATGGTAATTCATGGATACATGTTTTTCCCAAAGGGATAACAATACATTTCTTGGCATTGAGCTTGAGCCCATGGCTCTGGCACCAAGCATCTGTTTCTGTAAGGCCCTTTTGTAGAGTATCCACATCATTTGGGGATTCAATAATGGCTCCCAGTTTGCAGTCATCTGCAAACTTTGTTAGCCAGAGTCCCTTAGTGTTGACCTGTACTTCAGAGAAGTAGATGCCAAACAAGAGCAGCCCTAGGGCTGAACCCTGAAGTACTCCACTTGTCACTTGTCTGGAGCTGGATTTGGAGTCAGCTACTTTTACAGTGTGGGTTCTATCAGTAAGCCATTTAGCAACCCATTGGGTGACATAGGGATTAATGCCCAACTTAGTAAGTTTATCTATGATTCCAGAGTGGGGGATGGTGTCAAAGGCCTTGGCAGGGTCTAGATAGGCTGTGTGGACCACCTTACCCTTGTCCATGGCTCTGGAGACTGATTCAAAGAAGTCAATCAGGTTCAGAAGACAAGATCGGCCCTTCACAAACCCAAACTGGGTGGGGTCCAGTGTTTGAAGGTTGCCAATGTCTTTGTTTATAAGTTCCATGATAATACGCTCCATGGCCTTGCAGATAAGGCTTGTCAGACTGATGGGACGGTAGTTTCTGGGATCAGGTGGATCCCCCCTTGTGGATTGGGATAACTGAGGCTCTGCGCCACTCAGTGGGCATGAAACCTGAGGTGAGGCTATGATTAAACATGACACTTAGGTGAGGTGCCAGTTCATATTGTAGTTCATGTAGTACACAGCTCGGGATGTCATCTGGTCCTATGGATGCTGTATTCTTGGCTTTAGAGTGCGTTTTATACCTGTGTGGCCGTTATTACTGGAATTTGGCAATCTTCGGTATTGAGATGGGCCATTTCGGGGTGAGAGGGGTGAAGTTGGCACTGAATCGATCTGCCAGGATATTGGCAATATCCTTCGGATCAGTATATTTAATGCCATTCTGTTTTAGCTCAGAGCAGATCTGAGCATTGCCATTTGATTCTTGACATAGTTATAGAATGCTTTGTGGTTGTCTTTGGAATCTTTGGCAATTTTATTTTTGTAACTAGCTTTGGAGGATTTTATGAGGCATCTCAGTTTCTTACTGAGGCTGGTAAGGGATTTTTTTGCATCCTGGGATTTTCCTCTTTTCTGCAAAAGTTTCTTCCTTTTGTTGTAAAGTTTGTTTATGGCAGGGGACCACCAGATTGGCTTTCTTTTTTTGGATGAGAGCATTTTGATTCTATTTGGGATGGCACGATTCATGCATGAGTGGATGTGCTTGTACAGTGCCTTAGTGTAGGATTCAGCAGTTGAACTTTCAGTTCCCGTCTGCATGGGTGTCATGAAGTTTGTCACTTCTGACTTGAGTAGCATGAAGTTGGCTTTGGAGAAGTTTTTTATGGTGGTTTCTTTACTGGGGGGGTGGGATGTGGATCTTAAGGGTGGTTAGCTTATGGTCAGACTTGACTAACGAGGGGGTGACCATAGGTATGGAGCATTGATTTCCCATGTTGGTAATGGCCAGGTCTAGGATATTGGAGCCCCTGGTGGGACTATGGATTAGTTGATCCAGGGCATTGGAATTTATGAATTCCAAGAACCGTTGCGCAAAGGTGTTGGGACATGAGTAGTTTTCCCAGTTAATGGCAGGGTAGTTAAAATCACCCAGTATAAGGGTGTTTGGTTCTATCTTATGTTTTAGAAGTACTTTTGATAATGTTGGTGGAGATGGGTTTTAGGGGGAGCGTTTTATGATTGAGCATTAGTTTACAGGCAGGGGGGGGTGGCAGTTAGAGAGATTTAGGAGAGAATTTACAGAGCTGATGAAATGTGTACTGAACTGGAATTGGAAGACCAGGTCATTTGACTGAGGAATAACAGAGGGCTTAGGCTGAGTGACTCAGCCAGTATTTAGTAGTTGGTTGATTAAAGACCAGAAGACTTTTGGGTTCTTTAGATTTAAAGTTTGGAGATTGGTGTAATATTTTTTGTCAAATGTAGTCCTTTACTTGGTACTGCTTCTGAGGTATTTTTCTTTTTGTAGGTTATATTCTGTCTGTTTTGTTTGTCTGGAGCTACGTTTGTTTTGATTCTTTTGATTCCTATATTCTGTCTGTTTTGTTTGTCTGGAGCTTCGTTTGTTTTGATTCTTTTGATTCCTATATTCTGCCTGTTTTGTTTGTCTGGAGCTACGTTTGCTTTGATTCTTTTGATTCCTATATTCTGTCTGTTTTGTTTGTCTGGAGCTACGTTTGCTTTGATTCTTTTGATTCCTATATTCTGTCTGTTTTGTTTGTCTGGAGCTAAGTTTGTTTTGATTCTTTTGATTCCTATATTCTGTCTGTTTTGTTTGTCTAGAGCTACGTTTGCTTTGATTCTTTTGATTCCTATATTCTGTCTGTTTTGTTTGTCTGGAGCTACGTTTGTTTTGATTCTTTTGATTCCTATATTCTGCCTGTTTTGTTTGTCTGGAGCTACGTTTGTTTTGATTCTTTTGATTCCTATATTCTGTCTGTTTTGTTTGTCTGGAGCTACGTTTGTTTTGATTCTTTTGATTCCTATATTCTGTCTGTTTTGTTTGTCTAGAGCTACGTTTGCTTTGATTCTTTTGATTCCTATATTCTGTCTGTTTTGTTTGTCTGGAGCTACGTTTGTTTTGATTCTTTTGATTCCTATATTCTGTCTGTTTTGTTTGTCTGGAGCTACGTTTGCTTTGATTCTTTTGATTCCTATATTCTGTCTGTTTTGTTTGTCTGGAGCTACGTTTGCTTTGATTCTTTTGATTCCTATATTCTGTCTGTTTTGTTTGTCTGGAGCTACGTTTGTTTTGATTCTTTTGATTCCTATATTCTGCCTGTTTTGTTTGTCTGCTACGTTTGTTTTGATTCTTTTGATTCCTATATTCTGTCTGTTTTGTTTGTCTGGAGCTACGTTTGTTTTGATTCTTTTGATTCCTATATTCTGTCTGTTTTGTTTGTCTGGAGCTACGTTTGTTTTGATTCTTTTGATTCCTATATTCTGCCTGTTTTGTTTGTCTGCTACGTTTGTTTTGATTCTTTTGATTCCTATATTCTGTCTGTTTTGTTTGTCTGGAGCTACGTTTGCTTTGATTCTTTTGATTCCTACAGAAACATGCACATTTAGAATATTAGAAGGGATGCTAGCTAGGGAGACTGCATTATCTGGTTGAAGGGTTAGTAGTTGGTTCCAGTTTATTCATTTGACGTTTAAGATGAAGGCATCTTTTTGGAAGGATGACAGATTGTGAAAATGGTTGTCATGCTGGAGCTGATGAATATTGTGGTGCTCCCTTATAGGAAAGATAGGAAGGTGGTCAATTGGAATGTTGGCAAGAGCACCAGAGGAGATCATAGGTTCATAGGTGTGTACTAGGCTAATGACCCTGGAGCCTTTACAAGCCTAGCCCATAGGATTACCCTGGCATTGTGCCACCCAACCTTAGTTCCTAGTGCCTCTGTCGAGTAGACCACTGGAGTGATCCCCAGGGTGAATTTTCTATTTCCCATTTTGTTTTGGAGAGTTAATGAGTATTCAGTCTATGGTGGATTTCCTAACAGAATGTTCACTGTACCTTATTAGCATGCATGGGGGCAACAGAACATGTAGAAAATGGAAAATTTGGTTTGGGGGGTTGTTTTACGAGAGCTAGACTATTTTGAGGGTGCCAGTGCCTCTATGATTTAAGTTTAAAATATATAAATTTTACTTTTTGTTTAAGTAGGCTGCATTAATATGGAAGATTTAGAGGAAATTTTAGTAGATGTGATCAAAAACCCAACAGCATAGATAAGCTGTTCATGATGTATGAAGTGTGCACATTTTGATGACATGTGAAGTGTGCACATCTTGATGATGTGTGAAGTGTGCACATTTTGATGACATGTGAAGTGTGCACATTTTGATGACATGCCAAGAATATAGATAAATAACAATATTTTAGCTGCACAACAGTTTAGACATATGTATATTTTTATCTCATATGTTTTTTTCAGGAGTTTAAAGTAACATTTTTTCCACTGTTATGCATTTTTTTACAATGTAGTGAAAAGGAATATTTTTTTGTGTTTTAGCTTTTTTATTTGATGTTAGTTATTTTTGTTAAACTAAATTCTGATTTGGGTTTGGGCATTATTTAGGTACGATAAATTATTTGGAGTGTTTCAGTGTCTATGTTTTATATTAGCAGTCTGTAAACATTTGCTTGTGTTTTTAACAACTAGCATGAGTAGGGTGCATTTAGTATAATTTAAGTAGTTTTCATGACAAGCAAAGTATGTAAACAAGTTGTTAACGACACAGGAACAGTGTAGATAAATGCCAGTGATGTACCAAGTCTGTAAACAAACAAAACTTTAGCCATGCAGTGTAGCATTTATGTATTTTTCTCTCTCCTTTTACTTGGAGTCTAATGTTAGAATAAATAAATAAAAATATCTACACCCTGAGTGGTAATCACAGACACATTCTGTAATTGATTAGGAATGTTACACAATAAAAATATGTACTACAGCCCTACAGAATTTACAGAATCACAGGTTTGATTCGCTCAGCTTTCATTTGCCGGCTGTGTGACCTAGACCAAGTAATTTAACCAGATAGTGCTGTGAGACAGGAAAAACTGGGTTACTGTCCTCAATGGTCTCATTATCTGCATGCCTAGTAACTACATATGAACCTAAGAGCTTGCACACATCCAATCCCAGTTGTCATTAATGTAAAACTGAAAACACCCTGTAGCCAAGTGTCATAAAATAGACATACACATATCTTACTGGTAGATGTCAGTGATCTACAGGTGTGTACATCCAACTGTGAGGTATCACTGTTTTACAGGTGCACACATCCAACTGTGAGGTATCACTGTTTTACAGGTGCACACAAACAACTGTGCGGTATCACACTTTTACAGGTGTGCACATCTAACTGTGATGTATCACTGTTTTACAGGTGTGCACATACAACTGTGAGGTATCACTGTTTTACAGGTGCGCACATCCAACTGTGAGGTATCATTGTTTTACAGGTACACACATGCAACTGTGAGGTATCACTGTTTTACAGGTGTGCACATCCAACTGTGAGGTATCACTGTTTTACAGGTGCACACATCAAACTGTGAGGTATCATTGTTTTACAGGTGCACATGCAACTGTGAGGTATCACTGTTTTACAGGTGTGCACATCCAACTGTGAGGTATCACTGTTTTACAGGTGCACACATCAAACTGTGAGGTATCACTGTTTTACAGGTACACACATCCAACTGTGAGGTATCACTGTTTTACAGGTGTGCACATCCAACTGTAAGGTATCACTGTTTTACAGGTGCACACATCAAACTGTGAGGTATCATTGCTTTACAGGTGCACACATCCAACTGTGAGGTATCACTGTTTTACAGGTGTGCACATCCTACTGTGAGGTATCACTGTTTTACAGGTGCACACATCCAACTGTGAGGTATCACTGTTTTACAGGTGTGCACATCCTACTGTGAGGTATCACTGTTTTACAGGTACACACATCCAACTGTGAGGTATCACTGTTTTACAGGTACACACATCCAACTGTGAGGTATCACCATTTTACAGGTGTGCACATCCAACTGTGAGGTATCACTGTTTTACAGGTGTGCACATCCAACTGTGAGGTATCACAATTTTACGAGTGTGCACATCCAACTGTGAGGTATCACTGTTTTACAGGTGCACATCCTACTTTGAGGTATCACTGTTTTACAGGTACACACATCCAACTGTGAGGTATCACTGGTTTACAGGTGTGCACATCCTACTGTGAGCTATCACTGTTTTACAGGTACGCACATCCAACTGTGAGGTATCACTGTTTTACAGGTGTGCACATCCAACTGTGAGGTATCACTGGTTTACAGGTGTGTACATCCTACTGTGAGGTATCACTGTTTTACAAGTACACACATCCTACTGTGAGGTATCACTGTTTTACAGGTATGCACATCCAACTGTGAGGTATCATTGTTTTACAGGTACACACATCCAACTGTGAGGTATCACTGTTTTACAGGTGTGCACATCCTACTATGAGGTATCACTGTTTTACAGGTGTGCACATCCAACTGTGAGGTATCGATGTTTTACAGGTGTGCACATCCAACTGTGAGGTATCACTGTTTTACAGGTGTGCACATCCTACTGTGAGGTATCTCTGTTTTACAGGTGTGCACATCCTACTGTGAGGTATCACTGTTTTACAGGTGTGTACATCCTACTGTGAGGTATCACTGTTTTACAGGTGTGCGCATCCTACTGTGAGGAATCACCATTTTACAGGTGTGCACATCCAGCTGAGAGGTATCACTGTTTTACAGGAACACACATCCAACTGTGAGGTATCACCATTTTACAGGTGTGCACATCCAACTGTGAGGTATCATTGTTTTACAGGTGTGCACATCCAACTGTGAGGTATCACAATTTTACAGGTGTGCACATCCAGCTGTGAGGTATCACTGTTTTACAGGTACACATCCTACTGTGAGGTATCACTGTTTTACAGGTACACACATCCAACTGTGAGATATCACTGTTTTACAGGTGTGCACATCCAACTGTGAGGTATCACTGTTTTACAGATACACACATCCAACTGTGAGATATCACTGTTTTACAGGTGTGCACATCCTACTGTGAGGTATCACTGTTTTACAGGTGTGCACATCCAACTGTAGGGTATCACTGTTTAAAAGTTAAACACATCCAACTGTGATGTATCACTGTTTTACAGGTGTGTACATCCTACTGTGCGGTATCACTGTTTTACAGGTGTGCACATCCAACTGTGAGGTATCACTGTTTTACAAGTGTGCACATCCAACTGTAAGGTATCACTGTTTTACAGGTGCACATATCCAGATCTGAGGCTTCACTGTTTTACAGGTGTTTACATCCAACTGTGAGGTATCACTGTTTTACAGGTACACATATCCAACTGTGAGGTATCACTGTTTTACAGGTGTGAACATCCAACTGTGAGGTATCACTTTTTTACAGGCGTGCGCATCCTACTGTGAGGTATCACTGTTTACAAGTGTGCACATCCAACTGTAAGGTATCACTGTTTTACAGGTGCACATATCCAGCTCTGAGGTATCACTGTTTTACAGGTGTGCACATCCAACTGTGAGGTATCACTGTTTTACAGGTACACACATCCAACTGTGAGGTATCACTGTTTTACAGGTGTGAACATCCAACTGTGAGGTATCACTTTTTTACAGGTGTGCGCATCCTACTGTGAGGTATCACTGTTTCACAGGTGTGCACATCCAACTGTGAGGTATCACTGTTTTACAGGTGTGCACATCCAACTGTGAGGTATCATTGTTTTACAGGTGTGCCCATCCAACTGTGAGGTATCACTGTTTTACAGGTACACACATCCAACTGTGAGGTATCACTGTTTTACAGGTGCACACATCCAACTGTGAGGTATCACTGTTTTACAGGTGTGCACATCCTACTGTGCGGTATCACTGTTTTACAGGTGTGCACATCCAACTGTAAGGTATCACTGTTTTACAGGTAAACACATCCAACTGTGTTGAATCAATGTTTTACAGGTGTGTACATCCTACTGTGAGGTATCACTGTTTTACAGGTGTGCACATCCAACTGTGAGATATTACTGTTTTACAGGTGCACACATCCAACTGTGAGGTATCACTGTTTTACAGGTGTGCACATCCAACTGTGAGGTATCACTGTTTTACAGGTGCACATCCAACTGTGAGGTATCACTGTTTTACAGGTGTGCACATCCTACTGTGAGGTATCACTGTTTTACAGGTGTGCACATGCTACTGTGAGGTATTACTGTTTTACAGGTGTGCACATCCTACTGTGAGGTATCACTGTTTTACAGGTGTGCACATTCAACTGTGAGGTATCACTGTTTTACAGGTGTGCACATCCAACTGTGAGGTATCACTGTTTTACAGGTGCACACATCCAACTGTGAGGTATCACTGTTTTACAGGTGTGCACATCCTACTGTGAGGTATCACTGTTTTACATGTGTGCACATGCTACTGTGAGGTATTACTGTTTTACAGGTGTGCACATCCTACTGTGAGGTATCACTGTTTTACAGGTGTGCACATTCAACTGTGAGGTATCACTGTTTTACAGGTGTACACATCCTACTGTGAGGTATCACTGTTTTACAGGTGTGCACATCCAACTGTGAGGTATCACTGTTTTACATGTGTGCACATCCTACTGTGAGGTATCACTGTTTTACAGGTGTTCACATCCAACTGTGAGGTATCACTGTTTTACAGGTGTGCACATCCAACTGTGAGGTATCACTGTTTTACAGGTGTGCACATCCAACTGTGAGGTATCACTGTTTTACATGCACACACATGCAACTGTGAGGTATCACTGTTTTACAGGTACACACATCCAACTGTGAGGTATCACCATTTTACAGGTGTGCACATCCAACTGTGAGTTATCACTGTTTTACAGGTGTGCACATCCAACTGTGAGGTATCACTGTTTTACATGTGTGCACATCCAACTGTGAGGTATCACTGTTTTACAGGTGTGCGCATCCTACTGTGAGGTATCACCATTTTACAGGTGTGCACAACCTACTGTGAGGTATCACTGTTTTACAGGTGTGCACATCCTACTGTGAGGTATCCCCATTTTACAGGTGTGCACATCCTACTGTGAGGTATCACTGTTTTACAGGTGTGCACATCCAACTGTGAGGTATCATTGTTTTACAGGTGTGCACATCCAACTGTGAGGTATCACTGTTTTACAGGTGTGCAAATCCAACTGTGAGGTATCACTGTTTTACAGGTGTGCACATCCAACTGTGAGGTGGTATTGTTTTACAGGTGTGCACATCCAACTGTGAAGTATCACTGTTTTACAGGTGTGCACATCCTACTGTGAGGTATCACTGTTTTACAGGTACACACATCCTACTGTGAGGTATCACTGTTTTACAGGTACCCACATCCTTTTGTGATGTATCATTGTTTTACAGGTGTGCACATCCAACTGTGAGGTATCACTGTTTTACAGGTGTGCACATCCTATTGTGAGGTATCACCATTTTACAGGTGTGCACATCCTACTGTGAGGTATCACTGTTTTAGAGGTGTGCACATCCAACTGTGAGGTATCATTGTTTTACAGGTGTGCACATCCTACTGTGAGGTATCACTGTTTTACAGGTATGCACATCCAACTGTGAGGTATCACTGTTTAACAGGTGTGCACATCCAACTGTGAGGTATCACTGTTTTACAGGTACGCACATGCAACTGTGATGTATCATTGTTTTACAGGTGTGCATATCCAACTGTGAAGTATCACTGTTTTACAGGTGTGCACATCCAACTGTGAGGTATCACTGTTTTACAGGTGTCCACATCCTACTGTGAGGTATCACTGTTTTACAGGTACACACACCCTACTGTGAGATATTATTGTTTTACAGGTGTGCACATCCTACTGTGAGGTATCATTATTTTACAGGTGTGCACATCCATCTGTGAGGTATCACTGTTTTACAGGTGTGCACATCCTCCTGTGAGGTATCACTGTTTTACAGGTGTGCACATCCTACTGTGAGGTATCACTGTTTTACAGGTGCACACATCCAACTGTGAGGTATCATTGTTTTACAGGTACACACATCCAACTGTGAGGTATCATTGTTTTACAGGTGTGCACATCCAACTGTGAGGTATCACTGTTTTACAGGTACACACATCCAACTGTGAGGTATCATTGTTTTACAGGTGTGCACATCCAACTGTGAGGTATCACTGTTTTACAGGTGTGCACATCCTACTGTGAGGTATCACTGTTTTACAGGTGTGTACATCCTACTGTGAGGTATCACTGTTTTACAGGTGTGCACATCCAACTGTGAGGTATCACTGTTTTACAGGTACACACATCCAACTGTGAGGTATCACCATTTTACAGGTGTGCACATCCAACTGTGAGGTATCACTGTTTTACATGTGCACATCCTACTGTGAGGTATCACTGTTTTACAGGTACACACATCCAACTGTGAGGTATCACTGATTTACAGGTCTGCACATCCAACTGTGAGGTATCACTGTTTTACAGGTACACACATCCAACTGTGAGGTATCATTGTTTTACAGGTGTGCACATTCTACTGTGAGGTATCACTGTTTTCCAGGTGTGCACATGCAACTGTGAGGTATCACTGTTTTACAGGTACACACATCCAACTGTGAGGTATCACTGTTTTACAGGTGTGCACATCCAACTGTGATGTATCACTGTTTTACAGGTGTGCACATCCAACTGTGAGGTATCACTGTTTTACTGGTGTGCACATCCTACTGTGAGGTATCACTGTTTTACAGGTGTGCACATCCTACTGTGAGGTATCACTGTTTTACAGGTGCGCACATCCAACTGTGAGGTATCACTGTTTTACAGGTGTGCACATCCAACTGTGAGGTATCACTGTTTTACACGTGCGCACATCCAACTGTGAGGTATCACTGTTTTACAGGTGCACACATCCAACTGTGAGGTAACACTGTTTTACAGGTGTGCACATCCTACTGTGAGGTATCACTGTTTTACAGGTGCACACATCCAACTGTGAGGTATCACTGTTTTACAGGTGTGCACATCCTGCTGTGAGGTATCACTGTTTTACATGTACACACATGCAACTGTGAGGTATCACTGTTTTACAGGTACACACATCCAACTGTGAGGTATCACCATTTTACAGGTGTGCACATCCAACTGTGAGTTATCACTGTTTTACAGGTGTGCACATCCAACTGTAAGGTATCACAATTTAACAGATGTGCACATCCAACTGTGAGGTATCACTGTTTTACAGGTGCACATCCTACTGTGAGGTATCACTGTTTTACAGGTACACACATCCAACTGTGAGGTATCACTGTTTTACAGGTGTGCACATCCTACTGTGAGGTATCACTGTTTTACAGGTACGCACATCCAACTGTGAGGTATCACTGTTTTACAGGTGTGCACATCCAGCTGTGAGGTATCACTGTTTTACAGGTGTGCACATCCTAATGTGAGGTATCACTGTTTTACATGTGTGCACATCCAACTGTGTGGTATCACTGTTTTACAGGTGTGCGCATCCTACTGTGAGGTATCACCATTTTACAGGTGTGCACATTCAACTGTGAGGTATCACTGTTTTACAGGTGTGCACCTCCTACTGTGAGGTATCACTGTTTTACAGGTGTGCACATCCAACTGTGAGGTATCACTGTTTTACATGTGTGCACATCCTACTGTGAGGTATCACTGTTTTACAGGTGTTCACATCCAACTGTGAGGTATCACTGTTTTACAGGTGTGCACATCCAACTGTGAGGTATCACTGTTTTACAGGTGTGCACATCCAACTATGAGGTATCACTGTTTTACATGTACACACATGCAACTGTGAGGTATCACTGTTTTACAGGTACACACATCCAACTGTGAGGTATCACCATTTTACAGGTGTGCACATCCAACTGTGAGTTATCACTGTTTTACAGGTGTGCACATCCAACTGTGAGGTATCACTGTTTTACAGGTGTGCACATCCAACTGTGAGGTATCACTGTTTTACAGGTGTGCGCATCCTACTGTGAGGTATCACCATTTTACAGCTGTGCACAACCTACTGTGAGGTATCACTGTTTTACAGGTGTGCACATCCTACTGTGAGGTATCCCCATTTTACAGGTGTGCACATCCTACTGTGAGGTATCACTGTTTTACAGGTGTGCACATCCAACTGTGAGGTATCATTGTTTTACAGGTGTGCACATCCAACTGTGAGGTATCACTGTTTTACAGGTGTGCAAATCCAACTGTGAGGTATCACTGTTTTACAGGTGTGCACATCCAACTGTGAGGTGGTATTGTTTTACAGGTGTGGACATCCAACTGTGAAGTATCACTGTTTTACAGGTGTGCACATCCTACTGTGAGGTATCACTGTTTTACAGGTACACAAATCCTACTGTGAGGTATCACTGTTTTACAGGTACCCACATCCTTCTGTGAGGTATCATTGCTTTACAGGTGTCCACATCCAACTGTGAGGTATCACTGTTTTACAGGTGTGCACATCCTATTGCGAGGTATCACCATTTTACAGGTGTGCACATCCTACTGTGAGGTATCACTGTTTTACAGGTGTGCACATCCAACTTTGAGGTATCACTGTTTTACAGGTGTCCACATCCTACTGTGAGGTATCACTGTTTTACAGGTACACACACCCTACTGTGAGATATTATTGTTTTACAGGTGTGCACATCCTACTGTGAGGTATCATTATTTTACAGGTGTGCACATCCATCTGTGAGGTATCACTGTTTTACAGGTGTGCACATCCTCCTGTGAGGTATCTCTGTTTTACAGGTGTGCACATCCTACTGTGAGGTATCACTGTTTTACAGGTGCACACATCCAACTGTGAGCTATCATTGTTTTACAGGTACACACATCCAACTGTGAGGTAGCATTGTTTTACAGGTGTGCACATCCAACTGTGAGGTATCACTGTTTTACATGTGCACATCCTACTGTGAGGTATCACTGTTTTACAGGTACACACATCCAACTGTGAGGTATCACTGATTTACAGGTCTGCATATCCAACTGTGAGGTATCACTGTTTTACAGGTACACATATCCAACTGTGAGGTATCATTGTTTTACAGGTGTGCACATTCTACTGTGAGGTATCACTGTTTTCCAGGTGTGCACATGCAACTGTGAGGTATCACTGTTTTACAGGTACACACATCCAACTGTGAGGTATCACTGTTTTACAGTTGTGCACATCCAACTGTGATGTATCACTGTTTTACAGGTGTGCACATCCAACTGTGAGGTATCACTGTTTTACAGGTGCACACATCCAACTGTGAGGTAACACTCTTTTACAGGTGTGCACATCCTACTGTGAGGTATCACTGTTTTACAGGTGCACACATCCAACTGTGAGGTATCACTGTTTTACAGGTGTGCACATCCTGCTGTGAGGTATCACTGTTTTACATGTACACACATGCAACTGTGAGGTATCACTGTTTTACAGGTACACACATCCAACTGTGAGGTATCACCATTTTACAGGTGTGCACATCCAACTGTGAGTTATCACTGTTTTACAGGTGTGCTCATCCAACTGTAAGGTATCACAATTTAACAGATGTGCACATCCAACTATGAGGTATCACTGTTTTACAGGTGCACATCCTACTGTGAGGTATCACTGTTTTACAGGGACACACATCCAACTGTGAGGTATCACTGTTTTACAGGTGTGCACATCCTACTGTGAGGTATCACTGTTTTACAGGTACGCACATCCAACTGTGAGGTATCACTGTTTTACAGGTGTGCACATCCAGCTGTGAGGTATCACTGTTTTACAGGTGTGCACATCCTACTGTGAGGTATCACTGTTTTACAGGTACACACATCCTACTGTGAGGTATCACTGTTTTACAGGTATGCACATCCAAATGTGAGGTATCATTGTTTTACAGGTACACACATCCAACTGTGATGTATCATGGTTTTACAGGTGTGCACATCCTACTGTGAGGTATCACTGTTTTACAGGTGTGCACATCCTACTGTGAGGTATCATTGTTTTACAGGTGTGCACATCCAACTGTGAGGTATCACTGTTTTACAGGTGTGCACATCCTACTGTGAGGTGTCACTGTTTTACAGGTGTGCACATCCTACTGTGAGGTATCACTGTTTTACAGGTGTGTACATCCTACAGTGAGGTATCACTGTTTTACAGGTGTGTGCATCCTACTGTGAGGTATCACCATTTCACAGGTGTGCACATCCAACTGTGAGGTATCACTGTTTTACAGGTACACACATCCAACTGTGAGGTATCACCATTTTACAGGTGTGCACATCCAACTGTGAGGTATCATTGTTTTACAGGTGTGCACATCCAACTGTGAGGTATCACAATTTTAAAGGTGTACACATCCAACTGTGAGGTATCACTGTTTTACAGGTGCACATCCTACTGTGAGGTATCACTGTTTTACAAGTACACATATCCAACTGTGGGGTATCACTGTTTTACAGGTGTGCACATCCAACTGTGAGGTATCACTGTTTTACAGGTACACACATCCAACTGTGAGGTATCACTGTTTTACAGGTGTGCACATCCAACTGTGAGGTATCATTGTTTTACAGGTGTGCACATCCAACTGTGAAGTATCACTGTTTTACAGGTACACACATCCAACTGCGAGGTATCACTGTTTTACAGGTGTGCACATCCAACTGTGAGGTATCATTGTTTTACAGGTGTGCACATCCTACTGTGAGGTATCACTGTTTTATAGGTGTGCACATCCTACTGTGAGGTATCACTGTTTTACAGATGTGCACATCCAACTGTGAGGTTACACTGTTTTACAGGTACATACATCCAACTGTGAGGTATCACTGTTTTACAGGTACACACATCCTACTGTAAAGTATCACTGTTTTAAAGGTGCACATACCCAACTGTGAGGTATCACTGTTTTACAGGTGTGCACATCCAACTGTGAGGTATCTCTGTTTTACAGGTAGACACATCCTACTGTGAAGTATCACTGTTTTACAGGTGTGCACATGCAACTGTGAGGTATCACTGTTTTACAGGTGTGCACATCCTACTGTGCGGTATCACTGTTTTACAGGTGTGCACATCCAACTGTAAGGTATCACTGTTTTACAGGTAAACACATCCAACTGTGAGGTATCACTGTTTTACAGGTGTGCACATCCTACTGTGAGGTATCACTGTTTTACAGGTGTGCACATCCTACTGTGAGATATCACTCTTTTACAGGTGCACACATCCAACTGTGAGGTATCACTGTTTTACAGGTGTGCACATCCATCTGTGAGGTATCACTGTTTTACAGGTACACACATCCAACTGTGAGGTATCACTGTTTTACAGGTGTGCACAACCTACTGTGAGGTATCACTGTTTTACAGGTGCGCACATCCAACTGTGAGGTATCACTGTTTTACAGGTGTGCACATCCTACTGTGAGGTATCACTGTTTTACAGGTACACACATCCTACTGTGAGGTATCACTGTTTTACAGGTATGCACATCCAACTGTGAGGTATCATTGTTTTACAGGTACACACATCCAACTGTGAGGTATCACTGTTTTACAGGTGTGCACATCCTACTATGAGGTATCACTGTTGTACAGGTGTGCACATCCAACTGTGAGGTATCGTTGTTTTACAGGTGTGCACATCCTACTGTGAGGTATCAGTGTTTTACGGGTGTGCACATCCTACTGTGAGGTATCACTGTTTTATAGGTGTGTACATCCTACTGTGAGGTATCACTGTTTTACAAGTGTGCGCATCCTACTGTGAGGTATCACCATTTTACAGGTGTGCACATCCAGCTGTGAGGTAACACTGTTTTACAGGTACACACATCCAACTGTGAGGTATCACCATTTTACTGGTGTGCACATCCAACTGTGAGGTATCATTGTTTTACAGATGTGCACATCCAACTGTGAGGTATCATAATTTTACAGGTGTGCACATCCAACTGTGAGGTATCACTGTTTTACAGGTACACATCCTACTGTGAGGTATCACTGTTTTACAGGTACACACATCCAACTGTGAGATATCACTGTTTTACAGGTGTGCACATCCAACTGTGCGGTATCACTGTTTTACAGATACACACATCCAACTGTGAGGTATCACTGTTTTACGAGTGTGCACATCCAACTGTGAGCTATCATTGTTTTACAGGTGTGCGCATCCAACTGTGAGGTTTCACTGTTTTACAGGTACACACATCCAACTGTGAGGTATCACTGTTTTACAGGTGTGCACATCCAACTGTGAGGTATCATTGTTTTACAGGTGTGCACATCCTACTGTGAGGTATCACTGTTTTAGAGGTGTGCACATCCTACTGTGAGGTATCACTGTTTTACAGGTGTGCACATCCAAATGTGAGGTAACATTGTTTTACAGGTACACACATCCAACTGTGAGGTGTCACTGTTTTACAGGTACACACATCCTACTGTAAGGTATCACTGTTTTACAGGTGCACACATCCAACTGTGAGGTATCACTGTTTTGCAGGTGTGCATATCCAACTGTGAGGTATCACTGTTTTACAGGTAGACACATCCTACTGTGAGGTATCACTGTTTTACAGGTGTGCACATCCAACTGTGAGGTATCATTGTTTTACAGGTGTGCACATCCTACTGTGAGGTATCACTGTTTTAGTGGTGTGCACATCCTACTGTGAGGTATCACTGTTTTACAGGTGTGCACATCCAACTGTGAGGTAACATTGTTTTACAGGTACACACATCCAACTGTGAGGTATCACTGTTTTACAGGTACACACATCCTACTGTAAGGTATCACTGTTTTACAGGTGCACACATCCAACTGTGAGGTATCACTGTTTTGCAGGTGTGCACATCCAACTGTGAGGTATCACTGTTTTACAGGTAGACACATCCTACTGTGAGGTATCACTGTTTTACAGGTGTGCACATCCAACTGTGAGGTATCACTGTTTTACAGGTGTGCATATCCTACTGTGATGTATCACTGTTTTACAGGTGTGCACATCCAACTGTAAGGTATCACTGTTTAACAGTTAAACACATCCAACTGTGAGGTATCACTGTTTTACAGGTGTGTACATCCTACTGTGCAGTATCACTGGTTTACAGGTGTGCACATCCAACTGTGAGGTATCACTGTTTTACAGGTGTGCACATCCAACTGTAAGGTATCACTGTTTTACAGGTGCACACATCCAGCTCTGAGGTATCACTGTTTTACAGGTGTGCACATCCAACTGTGAGGTATCACTGTTTTACAGGTACACACATCCAACTGTGAGGTATCACTGTTTTACAGGTGTGCACATCCAACTGTGAGGTATCATTGTTTTACAGGTGTGCACATCCAACTGTGAGGTATCATTGTTTTACAGGTGTGCCCATCCAACTGTGAGGTATCACTGTTTTACAGGTGCACACATCCAGCTGTGAGGTATCACTGTTTTACAGGTACACGCATCCAACTGTGAGGTATCACTGTTTTACAGGTGTGCACATCCTACTGTGCGGTATCACTGTTTTACATGTGTGCACATCCAACTGTAAGGTATCACTGCTTTACAGGTAAACACATCCAACTGTGTTGTATCACTGTTTTACAGGTTTGTACCTCCTACTGTGAGGTATCACTGTTTTACAGGTGTGCACATCCAACTCTGAGGTATCACTGTTTTACAGGTGTGCACATCCAACTGTGAGGTATCACTGTTTTACAGGTGTGCACATCCTACTGTGAGGTATCACTGTTTTACAGGTGTGCACATCCAACTGTGAGATATCACTGTTTTACAGGTGCACACATCCAACTGTGAGGTATCACTGTTTTACAGGTGTGCACATCCAACTGTGAGGTATCACTGTTTTACAGGTGCACACATCCAACTGTGAGGTATCACTGTTTTACAGGTGTGCACATCCTACTGTGACGTATCACTGTTTTACAGGTGTGCACATGCTACTGTGAGGTATTACTGTTTTACAGGTGTGCACATCCTACTATGAGGTATCACTGTTTTACAGGTGTGCACATTCAACTGTAAGGTATCACTGTTTTACAGGTGTGCACATCCTACTGTGAGGTATCACTGTTTTACAGGTGCACACATCCAACTGTGAGGTATCACTGTTTTACAGGTGTGCACATCCTACTGTGAGGTATCACTGTTTTACAGGTGTGCACATGCTACTGTGAGGTATTACTGTTTTACAGGTGCGCACATCCTACTGTGAGGTATCACTGTTTTACAGGTGTGCACATTCAACTGTGAGGTATCACTGTTTTACAGGTGTGCACATCCTATTGTGAGGTATCACCATTTTACAGGTGTGCACATCCTACTGTGAGGTATCACTGTTTTAGAGGTGTGCACATCCAACTGTGAGGTATCATTGTTTTAGAGGTGTGCACATCCTACTGTGAGGTATCACTGTTTTACAGGTATGCACATCCAACTGTGAGGTATCACTGTTTTACAGGTATGCACATCCAACTGTGATGTATCATTGTTTTACAGGTGTGCATATCCAACTGTGAGGTATCACTGTTTTACAGGTGTGCACATCCTACTGTGAGGTATCACTGTTTTACAGGTGTGCACATCCAACTGTGAGGTATCACTGTTTTACAGGTGTGCACATCCTACTGTGAGGTATCACTGTTTTACAGGTACACACATCCTACTGTGAGATATTATTGTTTTACAGGTGTGCACATCCTACTGTGAGGTATCATTATTTTACAGATGTGCACATCCATCTGTGAGGTATCACTGTTTTACAGGTGTGCACATCCTCCTGTGAGGTATCACTGTTTTACAGGTGTGCACATCCTACTGTGAGGTATCACTGTTTTACAGGTGCACACATCCAACTGTGAGGTATCATTGTTTTACAGGTACACACATCCAACTGTGAGGTATCATTGTTTTACAGGTGTGCACATCCAACTGTGAGGTATCACTGTTTTACAGGTACACACATCCAACTGTGAGGTATCATTGTTTTACAGGTGTGCACATCCTACTGTGAGGTATCACTGTTTTACAGGTGTGTACATCCTACTGTGAGGTATCACTGTTTTACAGGTGTGCACATCCTACTGCGAGGTATCACTGTTTTACAGGTGTGTACATCCTACTGTGAGGTATCACTGTTTTACAGGTGTGCACATCCAACTGTGAGGTATCACTGTTTTACAGGTACACACATCCTACTGTGAGGTATCACTGTTTTACAGGTGCATACATCCAACTGTGAGGTATCACTGTTTTACAGGTGTGCACATCCAACTGTGAGGTATCACTGTTTTACAGGTGGGCACATCCTACTGTGAGGTATCACTGTTTTACAGCTGTGCACATCCTACTGTGATGTATCACTGTTTTACAGGTGTGCACATCCTACTTTGAGGTATCATTGTTTTACAGGTACACACATCCAACTGTGAGGTATCACTGTTTCACAGGGGCACACATCCTACTGTGAGGTATCACTGTTTTACAGGTGTGCACATCCAACTGTGAGGTATCACTGTTTTACAGGTGCACACATCCAACTGTGAGGTATCATTGTGTTACATGTACACACATCCAACTGTGAGGTATCATTGTTTTACAGGTGTGCACATCCAACTGTGAGGTATCACTGTTTTACAGGTGTGCATATCCTATTTTGAGGTATCACTGTTTTACAGGTGTGCACATCCTACTGTGAGATATCACTGTTTTACAAGTGTGCACGTCCTACTGTGAGGTATCACTGTTTTATAAGTGTGCACATCCTACTGTGAGGTATCACTGTTTTACAGGTGCACACATCCAACTGTGAGGTATCATTGTTTTACAAGTACACACATCCAACTGTGAGGTATCATTGTTTTACAGATGTGCACATCCAACTGTGAGGTATCACTGTTTTACAGGTGTGCACATCCTACTGTGAGGTATCACTGTTTTACAGGTGTGCACATCCTACTGTGAGGTATCATTGTTTTACAGGTACACACATCCAACTGTGAGGTATCACTGTTTCACAGTGGCACACATCCTACTGTGAGGTATCACTGTTTTACAGGTGTGCACATCCAACTGTGAGGTATCACTGTTTCACAGGTGCACACATCCAACTGTGAGGTATCATTGTTTTACAGGTACATACATCCAACTGTGAGGTATCATTGTTTTACAGGTGTGCACATCCAACTGTGAGGTATCACTGTTTTACAGGTGTGCATATCCTACTTTGAGGTATCACTGTTTTACAGGTGTGCACATCCTACTGTGAGGTATCACTGTTTTACAAGTGTGCACATCCTACTGTGAGGTATCACTGTTTTACAAGTGTGCACATCCAACTGTGAGGTATCACTGTTTTACAGGTGCACACATCCAACTGTGAGGTATCATTGTTTTACAGGTACACACATCCAACTGTGAGGTATCATTGTTTTACAGGTGTGCACATCCAACTATGAGGTATCACTGTTTTACAGGTACACACATCTAATTGTGAGGCATCATTGTTTTACAGGCGTGCACATCCAACTGTGAGGTATCACTGTTTTACAGGTGTGCACATCCTACTGTGAGGTATCACTGTTTTAGAGGTGTGCACATCCAACTGTGAGGTATCATTGTTTTAGAGGTGTGCACATCCTACTGTGAGGTATCACTGTTTTACAGGTATGCACATCCAACTGTGAGGTATCACTGTTTTACAGGTGTGCACATCCTACTGTGAGGTATCACTGTTTTACAGGTGTGCACATCCATCTGTGAGGTATCACTGTTTTACAGGTGTGCACATCCTACTGTGAGGTATCACTGTTTTACAGGTACGCACATCCTACTGTGAGATATTATTGTTTTACAGGTGTGCACATCCTACTGTGAGGAATCATTATTTTACAGATGTGCACATCCATCTGTGAGGTATCACTGTTTTACAGGTGTGCACATCCTCCTGTGAGCTATCACTGTTTTACAGGTGTGCACATCCTACTGTGAGGTATCACTGTTTTACAGGTGCACACATCCAACTGTGAGGTATCATTGTTTTACAGGTACACACATCCAACTGTGAGGTATCATTGTTTTACAGGTGTGCACATCCAACTGTGAGGTATCACTGTTTTACAGGTACACACATCCAACTGTGAGGTATCATTGTTTTACAGGTGTGCACATCCTACTGTGAGGTATCACTGTTTTACAGGTGTGTACGTCCTACTGTGAGGTATCACTGTTTTACAGGTGTGCACATCCTACTGCGAGGTATCACTGTTTTACAGGTGTGTACATCCTACTGTGAGGTATCACTGTTTTACAGGTGTGCACATCCAACTGTGAGGTATCACTGTTTTACAGGTACACACATCCTACTGTGAGGTATCACTGTTTTACAGGTGCATACATCCAACTGTGAGGTATCACTGTTTTACAGGTGTGCACATCCAACTGTGAGGTATCACTGTTTTACAGGTGGGCACATCCTACTGTGAGGTATCACTGTTTTACAGCTGTGCACATCCTACTGTGATGTATCACTGTTTTACAGGTGTGCACATCCTACTTTGAGGTATCATTGTTTTACAGGTACACACATCTAACTGTGAGGTATCACTGTTTCACAGGGGCACACATCCTACTGTGAGGTATCACTGTTTTACAGGTGTGCACATCCAACTGTGAGGTATCACTGTTTTACAGGTGCACACATCCAACTGTGAGGTATCATTGTGTTACATGTACACACATCCAACTGTGAGGTATCATTGTTTTACAGGTGTGCACATCCAACTGTGAGGTATCACTGTTTTACAGGTGTGCATATCCTACTTTGAGGTATCACTGTTTTACAGGTGTGCACATCCTACTGTGAGATATCACTGTTTTACAAGTGTGCACGTCCTACTGTGAGGTATCACTGTTTTATAAGTGTGCACATCCTACTGTGAGGTATCACTGTTTTACAGGTGCACACATCCAACTGTGAGGTATCATTGTTTTACAAGTACACACATCCAACTGTGAGGTATCATTGTTTTACAGATGTGCACATCCAACTGTGAGGTATCACTGTTTTACAGGTGTGCACATCCTACTGTGACGTATCACTGTTTTACAGGTGTGCACATCCTACTGTGAGGTATCATTGTTTTACAGGTACACACATCCAACTGTGAGGTATCACTGTTTCACAGTGGCACACATCCTACTGTGAGGTATCACTGTTTTACAGGTGTGCACATCCAACTGTGAGGTATCACTGTTTTACAGGTGCACACATCCAACTGTGAGGTATCATTGTTTTACAGGTACACACATCCAACTGTGAGGTATCATTGTTTTACAGGTGTGCACATGCAACTGTGAGGTATCACTGTTTTACAGGTGTGCATATCCTACTTTGAGGTATCACTGTTTTACAGGTGTGCACATCCTACTGTGAGGTATCACTGTTTTACAAGTGTGCACATCCTACTGTGAGGTATCACTGTTTTACAAGTGTGCACATCCAACTGTGAGGTATCACTGTTTTACAGGTGCACACATCCAACTGTGAGGTATCATTGTTTTACAGGTACACACATCCAACTGTGAGGTATCATTGTTTTACAGGTGTGCACATCCAACTATGAGGTTTCACTGTTTTACAGGTACACACATCCAATTGTGAGGCATCATTGTTTTACAGGCGTGCACATCCAACTGTGAGGTATCACTGTTTTACAGGTGTGCACATCCTACTGTGAGGTATCACTGTTTTACAGGTGTGTACATCCTACTGTGAGGTATCACTGTTTTACAGGTGTGCACATCCAACTGTGAGGTATCACTGTTTTACAGGTATGCACATCCTACTGCCAAGTAGGCAACAGCGAGAGATCTGGGCACACAGGTTGACAGCAACCTTACCTTTGATCAGCATGTCTCCACAGTGGTAAGAAGGGCATTCTATATTGCTTATCTCATAGGTAATAGCATTGCATCCAGAAACAAAGAAGTTATAAGCACTCTGTACTCTTCCCTCATCAGGCCAATAGTTGAGTACAATGCTCCTTTTGGTATGTACCTTTCCAAGCACATGCAGAGACCACAAAGGTTCCTCACAAGGAAAATTCAAGGTCTTCATCATCTGTCCTAAGTGGGTCATCTAAAATCACTGTCACTTTATTCTGTTTCATACAGACTACTCAGAGGTGATCTCTGCATTGCATATAAGGCGATCTTTGACCTGCTTTACTGGAAATGCTGCTTATTCACAAGTCAAATGGTACACAGGTTACTCACTCAATGTGACATTAATAGAACCTGCTGGAGGGACAGATTGTCTCCCAAAGGTTACCACACCTTTGGAATGGACTCTCACTTCATGTCAAACAGAGCACCTCATTGGCTCTCTTCAAATGCAATCTGGACAATTGGATGGGTAACTGTAAATTCACCCTGGGGGTTCCACTTGTGTGCCTCTTGGACAGGGGCAATTGGTGCTCATCACTGAGATAAGGGTAGAACATGGCTAAACTTGCAAAGGCACTAGTGCCATTAGCCTAGTAACTAACTTCCTATGATCCCATGATTCTATAATTGTCACTAATATTAAGGAGCATATATTCTGACCTGGGCAGTAATTGATTTTTTGAATACCCAAACTGGATGGATATACTGACATCATGGGCATCAGTTAGCTCCAGCCCCCATTCAATACTGAAATGCTAAAGGCAATTGCCATCACTAGGGGACATTTCATAGGTTTATAGGTAAGTACCAGGCTAGCTATCCTTGTGGGCCATTTTAAGCCTTGCTGATTTCCCCTTCAAGGGGAAGAATCAAACCCTCTACTTTGTGCCTGTAAGGTACACAGCTTAACCATTATGCCCTCCCCTCTTCTTCAAATTACAGGTAGAAGCCCCTCTCTCCCTGAGTGGACAAGCTAGAAAAAAACATTCCTTTCCACCCTCCCTAGCGAATTCCTCCAGTTTCTGTGCTGCTAGTTGAACTTGGGTCATCTATACCATAATTGGGACTCCTTCATTTCTTTTTTCCCCAAAACTGACCATCAGATGGTATCAGTTCCTCTCCTCATTCGCTGGGTCTACTGGACACACCTTAGCCTCCCTGGTTCAACCTGACCCACATCAATGACTGATAAGGAGACTGAGGATGCTGATGCAGAGTTCTACTGCTGCGGGGGGAGGGGGTGCCCTAACTTCTGCCCTGTCATTGGACCCTTGCCAGCTCCACATCTGCTGTCTGTGGCAGTTGTATGTCAGCTTCTGCACATGTGCAGTGCTGCCTCTGGGAGGTGTATGTCAGTTTCTGAACATGTGCAGTGCTGCCTCTGGGAGGTGTATGTCAGCTTCTGCACAGGTAAGTGCTGCCTCTGGGAGGTGTATGTCAGCTTCTGCACATGTGCAGTGCTGTCTGTGGGAGGTGTATGTCAGCTTCTGCACATGTGCAGTGCTGTCTGTGGGAGGTGTATGTCAGCTTCTGCGCATGTGCAGTGCTGCCTCTGAGAGGTGTATGTCAGCTTCTGCACATGTGCAGTGCTGCCTCTAGGAAGTGTCTATCAGCTTCTGCATATATGCAGTGCTGCCTCTGAGAGGTGTATGTCAGCTTCTGTACATGTAGAGTGCTGCCTCTTGGAGGTGTATGTCATTTTCTGCACATGTGCAGTGCTAGCCAGGGTGGTTCGTTGTTTACTGCATCAAGTCTAGTCTGCCTCCATACCCCCCAAGACAGGAGAACTGACATCGCCCCCCCAAAGCTGTCCTGCTGTGGCCATGCTACTAAATGCACATGAGTCATCTGGGATGCAGTAATGACTCTGTGCCACTGAGTCACCTAGGAGCCCTTCATTTCTTGTCATAAAAGGTACTGAGATAGGGTTTTAGAGTACTGTCTCTGACTGGCAATCTTCCATGTGTTTATAGTTAGTTTTAGCT